>NW_024432089.1:0-5358 GCF_017639785.1 Mesocricetus auratus
GGTATTTACTATAATCTAAATATCTCATGTGGATTTTTTGTAAATGAAAACCTAAATCAGAAATGGAGCTATTATATTTACATATATGTTAAAGTGAAATTTTTCAATTGTTATTACTATCTAAATTTATTTATGACAGCTCTTCAGTCATCATTCATGTTTTTCCATATGTCCCTACCATCAGTACAAACATTTTTAATATTTGCTTCCATTTATATATTCTAGTAAAGAAACCAAAGTAAAACCCCGTTAGAAAAATGCGATTGCAAATATGTATAAAATAAAACTATAAAAGATTTAGATAATCTTCTAAGTTGAATTTATATTACATAACAAAAAATATGTGGATCAGATATTCCTCCACATTAGATCCAGAGTTTAACATGCATTGTGATCTGAATGTATAATGAGCCTTATGAGTTTAGTGAAGTATTCCCTAGTTCTTTGCACAATGCTGGGTCTTTGAAACAGATGAGATGCATTTCCTATTCATCCATTGGGTACAAAGTAACAGATGTTGAAAAGTATACCTACTTAAGAGATGGCCTCCATATTCATATTTGTGCATGCACAGTTTGGGGAAATGATGTTCTGGATTGCGCAATCACCACAAATCCATGACAGAGTTCTTAGGATTATTAAGGTCACATTGTTTGGACCAGAAAAAGAAACTCGTAATCTATTTTTGTTTCCATCACACATTTAATAGGTTCCTTGTAAAGAAAATAATCCAACCCAGATGGTATATTCATGCGAATATTTGCTTCAAGGTAATATCCTACAAATTCAATACTCACAAGAAACAACTTTGCAGTCCTCCTCTGTAGGTTTAAATACTTCTTATGTATGCTGTTAGCATTTCCCTTGTTTTGTAAATACAAGTTAAAATTCTTTATTATTCATCTGTTATTATTCAACATGTAATTTTGGCTTATGGTCGTAGAATTCTACTGAATTTTATATCAGCGAGTTTGAACCTATTCACTACCATTCCCATCATCTTCATTCTTACTTCATTGTTAGGTACAAAGCTTCGGTGATTCTGTTGTAGAATTTGCAAGTACTATATGATCACTGTTTTGATGTGTGGCACATTTTGATGTGTGGATATTCCTGTGCATAATAGAACATATGAAGGAGTGACTCACGTCTGACAATAAGTGCCAAGAGTATCAGCTTTCTTCAAATAGTGTGTAGCCTTCTGCAGTTCTGGAAAGAAGCTCCACACTTCAGAGTGAAATTTAAAAGATTATTTCATGGATACGCATGTTATTCTGTCATAATATTTCTCTGTCCACACCTGAGTATAAAGAGTTACACAAACTGACAGTTGCGCCAGTTAACTCACTGGTCCAAATTGTGTTCCATTAGCAAAAAGTTGAAATTGATATCATCAATGCACAAGATAATGTGGAAATAAAATCCTACAGCCAAGGGTATGATTTTCATCAGTCTTGAATCACTTGACTTTAGTTGGACTGCTAATGTCTTCAAATTATACCACAGAATTACACTTGCTAATGCATACATCTATTTACATATTTTTCTATATATAACCATGTTGTTACTATAACAAAAAATAAACTTCAAATAAGAAGGTCATTTTATGCACTCGAGGAATGGAAAAGAAATATGCATCAAATTCTAATTCCACCACTTAGATATTAACAGACTCCATGGATAAGAATTAACAAAATGCATTGCCTTTGTTTATACCCTTCACTATGCAATACCACGTATAGGTAGAAAATAAAGGATGCCATACTCCCTTCTAACTTTCTGTATCTGTGTTAATATCTCCATGGTTTCATAACCATTTGGTAAATGTAAAACCAGGATAGTCATCAGAACAATAATTCTTATTTGTTTTATTGCTCTACAGTGAACAAATAATTATTTTACATTCAGCAATCTCATTATGCTTTTACATAATCTTAATTGTTACACACAGTAAAATTCGTTGTGTATTATTTTAGGAGTTCTTTTTTATAATAAATACTTCATGGCTCAGTTTTTTCTTGAAATAACTATCAAAGTAGGAATTGTCTAGATTTCGGTATTTTTATATATTCTATTCATAGACTGGTTTCATTGGCAGATTTTTCCCACAATTAAATTTTTATAAATTCTTAGAATAAAATTTCCCTATAATTTTTAGATTGCTATTATATATGCTCTGAATTTCATCATTCCTAATTTGCTTTCATAACACTGAAACACACTAACACTTATAATAGTGTTCATCATAATGGCCTGAAAATCTCTGCAACAATTTTGATTCATCAAATGTGTCACAGTCATTTTTTAAAGTTTTCTGTGTCATGCATTTTCTTAACGTATTGTAATATAAGCGTTAAACTAGACATCATACAAATATTTTTTTTGCTTTTTGGGCACACCATTGTATAAAATCTTGCCATTAAATAGTAAAGAACAGAATATTTCTTTTTCTAAAAATAATAAAACATGAATTGTTAAGAGAAGCTTTCCTTGAGAGGAGCCTTCCCGCCAGCCTGGTTCCAGAGCCGCTTCAATCCCAAATAAACACACAAGAGGCTATATTCATTATGAAGCTGTTGGCCTTGCTTGTCTCTTACTGGCTAGCTCTGCCTTAAGTAATTACTCCATAATTGTTAATCTAAGTATGTCTCTTACTGGAGAATAGTTCCCGGCTTCCTACCCCTATGGCGTCACATGTCGACTCTCTTGTGTTTCCCCTTCCCAGAATCCTCCTCGACTCCTAGTCCCTCCTATCTAGGTTTTCTATTGGCCAGACAGTACTTTATTGACAAATGCACAGGCAAATAACAGGACTTCCCCAACATCTCCTCTTTTCTGTTTAAACAAAAGAAAGGTCTTAATTTTAACATAGTCAAATTGTATATGACAGAACAGTTATCAAGTAAGAACACAGTTACAACATTTTGTCTATTAACATTTAGCAAGATCTAAAGAAAATATCATCCATCCCATGCTTGTGAGTCCAAAGTCCTATATGTAGCTTATCTTTTATCATCACTAAGGAAAACTATAATTATAACTATCTGTCTTCAACTCCATCAAAGACCACAGAAGGATAATATATAAACACTAGGATTGACAGATATCTTACTGCCTGGACAGTCACCCGAAGTTCCTCTGTAAGGTTGGGGCATCCATCTTCAGCCCATAGGCCACAATGTGTCTGGAACACTTCTCAGCAAAGCAGGAAATCTCAAACTGTCCATCTGCATTGACAGTCATCATTCATTTTTCTTTGTCCTGCAGAAAGTCTCGTAGAGTCTTCATGAAACAGGAACCCTGTAAGACTGAGTTCAGTAGTCACTTTCCTGTGGGTCCTGCATGTCCAGGTTATACAGCAACAGTCAGTCTAGGCAAGAGCAGTTTCTTGCCCAAATGGCTAAACTTGCCATGTTGAAAGCAAACTCCATAACAAGTTTCTTCGATGCCCATCTTCCTCTCAGACATAATTGGTGCTGCCAGGAGCAGACATTTCTCATTGTCAAGAAAAACCCTAAACCATTTTAAATGCCATGTTCTGAAGGTCTTTGAGAGGTTTGAAGACTGTCCATCTCAAATGTATTTTTGTATATCTAGAAACCTAACTTATGTAACTAGAAATTCTATTATAAGTAACTATCTATAGTCTGTATTCAGTTATGCATTACGTTGTAAAAGATCATTATAAGCACAATACTTAATCAAGAGGAGAAATATAAGCATCACAAAATTGACCTTGATTTTGTCTCAATAAATGAAAAACAATACCCATACCATAATTCCCCTTTTTACCATTAAAAAAGATTGGCTGTGATCACTAGCCAATTATAAACAATCCCATTTAAATGAAAACAAAGATTTATAAACAAGATGGGAATTGGGACGTCGCTCATTCCAAACTGCTTCCTGCTGGAAGGGGGCGCTGTTTATACCATGGGGATCATGACAAAACTCAGAAACCTGTATAAGTCCATATTTTCTGGGTCTGTAAGACTGCATCATCTTCGCTGTTTCGATTGTTGGAACACCTGGTCCACTGCTTCCGGGGTTCTTGGTTCGTCAAACCACAAAAGCCTGGAAGGAATCCTTAGCTTTTCATTTTCTGTAGAAACATAAATAAAAACTCCTTTTCCAAGTAACATATCCTTACACTTAAATTTTGAAGTCAAGGCATTTTCAAAAGATAGAAGTTGGATTAATTTAGCAGCATTTATAATCAAGTGTACTTTAGCAGCAGTTCCTTCCTGAGCAAGCAAAAAACTGAAAAACACAATAGCGTACAGTATCCAGACTCTCTGTGTATTTTCCATCTTTACGAGGCTTATTTATTTATCTATTATTACTTTATTTCTTTCACTTTTATTTAGTTTTCTCTGAGACAGGGTTTCTCTTTGGAAACCTGCCTGCCTCTGCCTCTGGAGCAATCCTACCGGCGTGCGCCAACACAACGCCGGCTTTTGTATTTATTTACCACTTTGTCGTTTCAGTTTCTCTCTCAATCTCACATATATTTTTAAACACACTGTAAACCTTTACAAGTTTTTCTTTATCCTAGTCTGACTTTACTGTAAATCTTTATGTTTTTCTGGCCACGTGTCTTATCTGTAAAACCACGGCTGTTTTAAACTGCCGTTTCAAGATGGCAGGCATAAGCGTGATTCCATCTTACCGCCTCAGTCCATGCTGACATCCAGCAAAAGCTGCCACTTCCAGCTGTACGTACACACCTTTCAATCGTTAGCAGAGTTTCTTAAAACAACCTTGCTGGTTTTTTTTCTTTTTATGCTGAGTCAGGAAGACTCCAGTAAACGAGCCACGTGAATCTCAGCTTGTCGATAGCAAAACAGAGTACACCTGAGAAAAATGCTGCTACCAATAATCTGTGCTTCTCTCTGTTCTTCTGTTTCTAAAATTCCTTTAAAGCTTTTGCCATTCTGCGTGGAAATTCAAGATCCCACTCCTGATCACCATTTTGTTACGAGAAGCTTTTTCTTTGCTAGCCGCTTTGGTTTATCCCCCTCCAGTCGCCTGGGCTCTGCCGTGCCAGCCTGGTTCTAGATCCGCATGAGTCCCAAATAAACACACAGGAAGCTATATTAATTATGAAGCTGTTGGCCTTGTCTGTCTCTTACTGGCTAGCTCTGCCTTAAGTAATTACCCCATAATTGTTAATCTAAGTATGTTTCTTACCGGAGAATAGTTCCCGGCTTCCTACCCCTATGGCGTCACATGTCGACTCTCTTGTGTTTCCCCTTCCCAGAATCCTCCTTGACTCCTAGTCCCTCATATCTAGGTTTTCTATTGGCCAAACAGTACTTTATTGACAAATGCACAGGCAAATAACAGGACTTCTCCAAC
>NW_024432090.1:0-4792 GCF_017639785.1 Mesocricetus auratus
TCCTAACTCTAACCCTAACCCTAATTCTAATCCTAAACCTATCCCTAAAGCTAACCCTAATCCTAAAACTAACCCTAACCCTAACCCTAACCCTGACCCTAACCCTAACCCTGACCCTAACCCTAACCCTAACCCTAAACCTATCCCTAACCCTAATCCTAATGCTAACACTAACACTAACCTCTAAACCCGAACCCTAACCCTAACCCTAATCCTATCCCTAAACCTAACGCTAATCTTAACCCTAACCCTTAAACTAACACTAACTTTAAACCTAAACCTAACCCTAACCTTAATCCTAACCCTAACGTTAACCCTAACCATATCCCTAACTCTAACTCTAAGCATAATCCTAACCCTAACGTTAACCTTACCCTAACTGTAACCCTCACCTAACCCTAAACATAACCCTAACCCTAATGCTAATGATAACCCTAACCTAAACCTAACCCTAACGTAAACCTTAACCCTACCACTAACGCTAATGATAAGCCTAATAGTAACCCTAACCCTAACCCTAAACCTATCCCTAAATCTAACCCTAATCATAACCCTACTACATTGATCCTACCTATCCAAGAGCATGGGAGATCTTTCCATTTTCTGAAGGCTTCTTAATTTCTTTTTTTAAAGATTCAAAGTTCTTGTGATACAGGTCTTTCACTGTTTGGTTAGCGTTACCCCAAGGTATTTTATGTTGTTTGTGGCAATTGTAAAGGGTGATGTTTCTCTGATTTCTTTTTCAGCCCATTTATCATCTGTATATTGTAGGGCTACTGATTTTCTTGAGTTGATCTTGTAGCCTGCCACTTTGCTGATGGTGTTAATCAGCTGTAAGAGTTCCTTGGTAGAGTTCTTTGGGTCATTGATGTGAACTATAATATCATCTGCAAACAGTGAAAGTTTGACCTCTTTCTTCCCAATTTGTATCCCCTTGATCGCCCTTTGTTGTCGTATGGCAATAGCTAGAACTTCAAGTACCATGTTGAAAAGTTATGGAGAGAGAGGACAGCCTTGTTTTGTTCCTGATTTTAGAGGAATTGCGTTGAGTTTCTGTCCATTTAGTTTGATGTTGGTTGTTTGTTTACTGTATATAGCTTTTATTATGTTTAAGTATGTCCCTGTTATCTCAGATCTCTCCAAGACATTTATCATGAAGGTGTGTTGGATTTTGTCAAAGGCTTTTTCAGCATCTAGAGAAATGATCATGTGATTTTTGTTTTTCATATTGTTTATATGGTGGATTATGTTGATGGATTTTTGTATGTTGAACCATCCCTGCATCCCTGGGATGAAACCTACTTGATCGTGGTGAATGATTGTTTTGATGTGTTCTTGGTCCGATTTGCCAGTATTTTATTGAGTATTTTTGCATCAATGTTCATGAGGGATATTGGTCTGAAGTTCTCTTTCTTAGTTGTGTTTTTGTGTAGCTTGGGGATCAAGGTTATTGAAGTCTCATAGAAAGATTTTGGCAAAGAGCATTCTGCTTCTATTGAGTGGAATATTTTGAGAAGAATTGGTATAAGCTGTTCTTTGAATTTCTGGTAGAATTCTGCACTGAGGCCATCTGGACCTGTACTTTTATTGGTTGGGAGACTTTTGATGAATGCTTCTATTTCCATAGAGGTTATAGGTCTATTTAAATTGCTTATCTGTTCTTGATTTAGTTTTGCCAACTGATAGATATCCAGGAAGTCGTCCATTTCCTTTAAATTTTCGAATTTTGTGGAGTACAGGTTTTCAAAGTATGACCTAATGATTCTCTGGAATTCCTCAGAGTCTGTTGTTATGTCCCCCTTTTCATTTCTGATTTTGTTAATTTGCATGTTCACTCTCTGCTGTTTGGTAAGTTTGGACAAAGGTTTGTGTATCTTGTTGATTTTCTCAAAGAACCAACTCTTCGTTGCATTGATTCTTTGTATTGTTTTCCTAGTTGCTACTTTATTGATTTCAGCCCTCAATTTGTTTATTTCCTGGTGTCTACTCCTCCTGGGGGAGTTTGCTTCTTTGTGTTCTGTAAAGGGCGGCTTTTTCCTTGCTAACCGCTTTGGTTTATCACCCACCAGCCGCCTGGGCTCTGCTGCGTTGTAGTCCCCAATTAAACACACAGGAGGCTATATTAATTATGAAGCTGTTGGCCTTGCTTGTTTCTTACTGGCTAGCTCTGACTTAAGTAATTACCCCATAATTGTTATTCTAAGTATGTCTCTTACCGGAGAATAGTTCCGGGCTTCCTACCCCATGGCGTTACATGTTGACTCTCTTGTGTTTCTCCTTCCCAGAGTCCTCCTGGACTCCTAGTCCCACCTATCTAGATTCCTATTGGCTCAACAGTGCTTTATTGTCATAAGACTTCCCCAACATCTCCTCTTTTCTGTTTAAACAAAAAGAAAGGTCTTAACTTTAACACAGTCAAATTGTATATAACAGAACAGTTATCAAATAAGAACATAGTTACAATATTTTAGCAAGATTTAAAAAAATATCATCCATACCATCCTTGTGAGTTCAAAGTTCTATATGTAACTTATCTTTTATCATAACTAAGGAAAACTATAACTATAACTATCTGTCTTTAACTCCATCAAAGAACACAGAAGGATAATATATAAACACTAGGATTGACAGAGACATCTTACTGCCTGGACAGTCACCCGAAGTTCCTCTGTAATGTTGGGGCATCCATCTTCAGCCCATAGGCCACAATGGATCCAGAAGATTTCTCAGCCAAGCAGGAAATTTCAAACTGTCCATCTGCATCAGCAGTCTGTCAGGCACTTTTCTGTGTCCTGCAGAAAGTCTGGTAGACTCTTCCATGAAGCAGGAACCCTGAAGGACTATTTGAGTTCAGCAGTCACTTTCCTGTGGGTCCTGCATATCCAGTTTATACAGCAACAGTCTAGGCAAGAACAGTTTCTTGCCCAAATGGCTAATCTTGCCATGTTAAAGCAAACTCCATAACGAGTTTCTTCGATGCCCATCTTCCTGTCAGACGTAATTGGTGCTGCCAGGATCAGACATTTCTCATTGTCAAGAAAAACCCTAAACGATTTTAAATGCCATTTTCTGAAGGTCTTTGAGAGGTTTGAATACTGTTTATCCTTCTCAAATATATTTCTGTATATCTAGAAAACCTAACTTACCTAACTATAAATTCTATTATAAGTAACTATCTATAGTCTGTATTCAATTATGCATTACATTTTAAAAGATCAGTATAAGCACAATACTTAATCAAGAGGAGAAATACACATCACAAAATTGACCTTGAATTTGTATCAATAAATGAAAAACAATACCCATACCATAATTCCCCTTTTTACCATTACAAAAGATTGGTTGTGATCATTAACAAATTATAAACAATCCCATTTAAATGAAAACAAAGATTTATAAACAAGATGGTAATTAGGACGTCGCTCATTCCAAACTGCTTCATGCTGGAAGGGGGCGCTGTTTATACCATGGGGATCATGACAAAACTCAGAAACCTGTATAAGTTCATATTTTCGGGGTCTGTAAGACTGCATCATCTTAGCTGTTTCAATTGTTGGAACATCTGATCCACTGCTTCCGGGTGTCTTGGTTTGTCAAACCACAGAAGCCTGGAAGGAATCCTCAGCTTTTTATTTTCTGTAGAAACATAAATAAAATCTCCTTTCCCAAGTAACATATCATTATACTTAAATTTTCAAGTCAAGGCATTTTTAAAAGATAGAAGTTGGATTAATTTAGCAGCATTTATAATCAGTGTACTTTAGTAGCAGTTCCTTCCTGAGCAAGCAAAAAACTGAAAAACACAATAGCATACAGTATCCAGTCTCCCTGTGTATTTTCCATCTTTATGTGGCTTATCGATTTATCTATTATTATTATTATTACTCTATTTCTTTCACTTTTATTTATTTTTCTCTGAGACAGGATTTCTCTTTGGAAATCTGCCTGCCTCTGCCTCTGGAGCAATTCCTACCGGCGTGTGCCACGACAGCCGGCTTCTTTATTTTCTCTCTCAATCTTACGTATATTTTTAAACACACTGTAAACCTTTAGAGGCTTTTCTTTATCCAAGTCTAACTTTACAGTAAATCTTTATGTTTTTCTGGCCACGTGTCTTATCTGTAAAACCGCGGCCGTTTAAACTGCCGTTTCCAAGATGGCGGGCGTAAGCGTGATTCCAGCTTACCGCCTCAGTCCATGCTGACATCCAGCAAATGCTGCCACTTCCAACTGTACGTACACACATTTCAATCATTAGCAGAGTCTCTTAAAACAACCTTGCTGGCTGGGTTTTTTTTGTTTGTTTTTGTTCTTTTAATACCGAGTCAGGAAGACTCTGGTAAACGAGCCGCGTGAATCTCGGCTTGTCGCTAGCAAAACACCTGAGAAAAATGCTGCTATCCAAAATCTGTGCTTCTCTCCGTTCTTCTGTTTCTAAAATTCCTTTAAATCTTTTGTCATTCTACATGGAAATTCAATCCCGCTCCTGATCACCATTTGTAAAGGGCGGCTTTTACCTTGCTAACTGCTTTGGTTTATCACTCACCAGCTGCCTGGGCTCTGCTGCGTTGTAGTCCCCAAATAAACACACAGGAGGCTATATTAATTATGAAGCTGTTGGCCTTGCTTGTTTCTTACTGGCTAGCTCTGACTTAAGTAATTACCCCATAATTGTTATTCTAAGTATGTCTCTTACCGGAGAATAGTTCCGGGCTTCCTACCCCATGGCGTTACATGTTGACTCTCTTGTGTTTCTCCTTCCCAGAATCCTCCTGGACTCCTAGTCCCACCT
>NW_024432091.1:0-65127 GCF_017639785.1 Mesocricetus auratus
CATTTCAACTTGGCAGTCTTAGATCCCAGGTCTAACGACAGTAGCATCAATTAACAAACGCCAGCATTTGACAGGGGGCACTGGAGCGAGGCCCTTCTTGCAGTTTTCTCATAAAAATTGCTACCACACCCCGCTTTAGCAAGCGCTGCCGTGCTCATCCTCCTGAAGGAACACTGTGACTTCTCAAACTCACACCTGAATGACTGTGTAGGGTTCATCTGTTTGCTGTCTGCACCTTGTCTGAAATGTGAACCTGGAGTCATTTCCAGCGCATACTTCACCTGCCTCAGTGGAATTTCCTCCCCACTGTGTGCCAAGACAAAGGCCTCTCCTAGGACTCCCAATGTCAACACTGAGAAACTGTGTGTTTTAATTAAATACAAAACTAGTGCATTTAAACACCATTCAGGAATTAGACTGCTTAGTGTCTAATCTCTGACTGATGGCATTTCCCTCCATATTTTTCCTGCATTCAAAAATAAACAACAGTAGCAGTAGGTGTGTGTATGTATGTGCTTGGGAAGAGCGTATGTGTGTATGTATGTGTATGTGGGTTTTTTGTTTGTTTGTTTGTTTTTTGGTTTTCCTAGACAGGGTTTCTCTGTATTGTTTTGGAGGCTGTCCTGGAACTCACTCTGTAGACCAGGCTGGCCTCAAACTCACAGAGATCTGCCTGCCTCTGTCTCCTGAGTGCTGGGATTAAAGGTGTGCACTGCCAACACCCGGCACTTTAAAATTATTTACAGCACTGGTGCAGAGCTGTTCATGCATTTACAAACTGTGTTCATCTTTAAAATGAACTTTTTTTTTACAGTCGTTGATATTTACTGTTCAGACAGAAGCTCTAAATCCAGGATGCCCCAGGGTTGCACATGGCCCTCCCAATGCCCTAGACATACAGGCCATCTAGGCTGGTCAGCTCTGACCCTGGCTGAGGGCGAGAGGGCGTGAGAGCAGACTAAGAGGAGAGTCATCCGGGTCTCGCCCTCTGTCATGCAGATTCCCTGAGTCCACCAGAAAACAGAAGCCACACAACCTGGCCCCATGCCACCATTCAGTCTTCCCAGAGGTCTCAGCAGTATCTTCGACCTCCTCCTCTAGTGTCCCTTCCTGCTGCGTGCTGGTGTGCATTAAGCCTCACTCACCAATAGATGAGATTCATGCCTAGCCACACCCTGCCTGTCTCCTCCAGCCCTCTTCTTTCTCCTCCTCAGCAGAGTTATCATCAACTGTCTTCCCTCCCCCTCCTGCCTTCCCCATGCCCTGCTCTCCTGCCACTGGGTCTTCATTCCAACAATGTCAACTCCCGACTGGGACACCGTGGCCCTACACTGTCCCCTGAACCTCTCTACAAGGCCATGTCTTGAAGGCCTGACTGTCATTGTCCTCGTCATGTCTTCCTGTTTCTGACGCAGGCCCCAGCCCCACCTGGATCTGCCCATGCTTGCCTTCCCCATCATGCTGCTCAGTGTGATGACCACACACATACCACTGGCTTCAGCTGGTAGCCCTGTGGCACCCATGCTCCTGTTCTGAGCTCAATCAAGATTCCAAGTTCCTATTGGCCAAACCTTCCTAGGGTCTTACAGGGCACCTCAGTTTCTGCAGGCCCAGACCTATAGCTGCCATAAAAAAAATCTCAGCAACACAGGGTTCATTTAGACACTCTCTGCCAGTCAAAGGCAAATATTTATTACTAGTGCAGTCACAAAATCAACTTCCTCTAAACAGCCTCACCTGTGTGCATTCTTAGGCGAAAATGAGTGTCAACACTCATTGTCACCTGACATAGCACCTCTGAGCCCCCAGTCAGGTGAGCCCCACAGCTCTGAGCCCACAGTCAGAGGTGAGCCCTGGATGTCAGACACCATGACATGCCCTAAGAAAGACTCAACCCTGACTTGTGCATGGAGCATTCAGAAACCTCTGAAAGAGGAGTCCTGAGGAAGAGAGGCATCCTCCCTGAAGACCCCCGTCCCTATGGCATCTCAGCCTCCAGACCACAGGAAGCTAGTACCAACACGTGGCCCTCCACATGTGGGCTGAAGTCCAACTGCAGTCTTCTCCAAATCATGTTACCCCAGTGTGTCCACAGGGAAAACACATCACCTCAAGGATGGGCTGGCAGCAGTCACCGGCACCCTGCCACATCTGTGAACTGCTGCAAGCTGTCTCCTGCCTGCTCCCACCCACCTTCTGACAGAAGACAAAGACAAGAGACAAAGGGAAAACTGCCAGGTTCACTCATGGCAACTGTTCAGAGGAGCTGGAAGACAAAGGCACCAGGACAGGAGGCCACTGAGCAGTGGGAGCAGGGCCAGCCGAGACTGGGATAGGGTTGACTGAGGAAGGGGATACATCAGAGTCCCCCGCTGCAGGAGCCCAAGAGCAGGAGCAGGAGACAGACAAGCAAGAGAGAAGCCAGCAAGTCCTCGAGAGATGTGCAGGCCTTCCCACCCGTAGAAAGCCATCCTTATAAGGGATGTACAAATGAGGGGTCCTGGGATAGAAGCAGAAATGTCAGCGCTCCCAGGAGACTCTCCCACTGGTGCCCGACAGAGAGTTGGCTTTAGTCTCATAAGTGAGTGCTGAAGGCATACACAGCACAGAAAGGCAGAGAGCAGACTGGATTGGAGAACCAAATGGACCTGATGACACCTTCACTCTGTGGCCCAGCACAAGTCACTAATTCTCCATGCCTGTCTTTAGTCATCTGAAAATGGCACTGAATCTGTGGCTACAGTTCCCTGAACAAGTCTGACCTCATCTGAAAAACAGCCCTGATAGCAGCACCCGCCACCTAGAGTAGCTCTTAGTCATAAAGACTGGACGAGCTGCCATTTGTATGTACTTGGAACAAAGGCTGACACTTTAAACCTGTTGCCTAAATTAGCAGCAAAACAGCAATCACAAGAAAAGAAGCAGTAGACAGGTAGAAGCCGGGCCAAGACAGCCTGGAGTCTCAGGGGTTCTGGGATTCCCCAATGCCTAGGAGGAGGGCCCAGGTCAGCTAGCATGGGTGGCAAGGTTTCCTAAGCACACACTGCATGCCAGCCACTGTGCTAGGTGCCTCCCTCACATCACCTCTCTGCACCTTGCAACTGCTCTAGATCTTCAAGAGCGTCAGCGTACTCATACAACCGTCACCACTGCTCTGGCCTCCAATCTCTAAACAGAAGAATGAGTGACAGGCAGACAGGTGATCTGTCCAGGCAGCACAGGCAGGGTAGCAAGACTGGACTCCATCCTTATGTAAGCCAGGGCAGAGTTTCTAGACTTCACAGAGGGTCCAGCAGGTGTGTGGCCAACAGGCTGTCACTCCCTGGTGCACAGGACAGTTGCTTTATGGCTATGCTGTATCCTGATGACTTTATTTTATTTGTTTTCATTTTTTTTTACAAAAGTTTATTTATTACAATGTACAACAAGCTCCAAGATAACACTTCATTCTAGCTGTAGGTGGCAAAGATGTTATAGTAGGGAATCCAGATGTTTAACAGGCTCCAGGATGACACTTCATTCTAGCTGTAGGTGGCAAAGACGTTATTATGCAGGGAATCCAGATGTTTAAATAGGAAGGGAAGAGGGTCACCATCATCTCAGGTATGAGGAACAGCTTACTTTTTGCCAGATTTCTTAATTCCAGCTGTGCCCAGGGGCCCCTTCCCCGCGGCCTTGGCTTTCAGCTCCTCCAGTTTCTTCTGCTCCTCCTTTTGTTTCTGCTTGAAAGCCTTATCTTCCTCGTCCATCTCCTTGGCCTGCTTCTTGGGCTGTTTCAGGGGCTTCTTTTTGCCACCTTCGAGGCCCGACATGGCGCCCACAGACAGCCCCTTCCCAGACCCTGATAACTTTATTTTATAAGTCAGAAGTTTTCTCCATTTTGAGTTCATTTTGAGTTCAAATGCCAAGGCAGTGTGACCTCAAAACAGGTTTGCACAAGAAACAAACCACTATCTAGCACCAACCATGGGTACAAAGTTATTTACATAAAATATTACTACCTGCTAATGAATCAAATTAAGTCAGGAATACATGGGCAGATCAAAACCATCAAAAAAAATCAAACATACCAGACTAAAAAATGGCACAATCCCTTGTCCTGAGTCATCTAAAAGGGACACCTAACTCTGGGTGTAAGGGTTCATCTTTACTGGAACTTAACTGTCTTAGACAACACATCCCAGGGGAATGTCTGGAGGGGGTGTTTCTAGAGGTTTAACTGAGATAAGGAAGCCGGCACTGACTGTGGGTGGAACACCTTCCCATGGGCTAAAGGCCCAGAATAAACAGAAGGGAAGAGGGAGAAAGCCAGCTGAGTATTACTGCCCAGCTTCCTGATTGGTTGATGACAATGACCAGGCCACTCCCACTACCTTGTCTTCCCATCATAACTCATGGCAGTCTTCTGAACTGCAACCCAGAATAACCCTGCCCTCCCATGGTCACAGCACACCCCCATCACCGTCACCATCCCTTCAGGTGCCTGCATCACATGATCAGCTCCGTCCCCAGGGCTGCCACTTGACATGGCACCCTGCCTGGTGCAGCCCTGCCCCTCCAGGCTGAGACTGGATTACACTCTCTTACCTAAGCACCTGCAGTAACCCTTTGTATCTGCGGCTGCTCCCACTTCTGCTTTCAGTGAGGCCTCTCTGACACTTGTGTGGTCCCCCACTCCCCATCTGCCCCGCCTCTGTGTATCTGTCTCTCCATGTGTGTCTATGTGTCTGTCTCTGTTTCTCTGTGTCTCTGTCTCTGTCTGTCTGTCTGTCTGTCTGTCTGTCTGTCTGTCTCTCTCTCTCTCTCTCTGAAGACAAATGTGTGACCAGAGTTAGTAATTAAGACTGGAAGAGAAGAATCTGTACCTTCCAGTGACCAAGTCTGCCAAGTAACTCAGTAGTTTTTAGTGGATTAAAGACAGTGAAATTGATGTCACCTATTATTTTCTTGTTGCTCAATAAATTCTGATATGGAAAGACACAAACATGCTCACCCTTTTCCAACAAAATCTACTCATGACAAGGTGTCAGTTAAGAAGACAGCTGGGTGACAGGACATAACATCCCATGGCGGTGCCTAGGCAAGGACTTCTAAGGAACTCAGCAGGTATCAGAGCTGATGCGGGGATCTACGGAGCCAGAAAAGGACAAGTGGCCTCTGGCTGCAAAGGTGGATATGAACGATAAAAGGGATTGCAGTCATGAGCTAACAGCTTTCCTGGAAGCCGAGATTCAGGGCAAACAGTAGGGCTTACTGTGTACAAAAGGGCCTATTGAATCTACATGGTGACAAGGCTCAGAGAGACTGCCACTTACCTACGGTTGCAGCTAGCAGGGAGCACTTTCAAAGAGCCCCATCTACTGAGAGGGCACATCTAGAACCACACTCTTCTCAGCTCCAGAAGATGCCAATGGCCCTGAACACAGCAGGAGTGGTTTTGCGTGTGTGACTGCCCACGCAAGTGAGACTCTTGCTGCTGTCACACTCAGTGACACTGGTTGTAGTCAAGGGTGAGAAAGCAATGGGCTTAGTATGTGACTGAAACTGGGTTTCTGCCCATCACCTGTCCTCATGACAAACTCTCAAAGTCCCAAACCACCGACAGATACTGCTACCCTGAATCCAGGCAACATGTGGGAGTGACACATTGCTCCTGCAATGCCTGATGTAGCCCAGAAAGAAAAGCCTAGAAGGAAAAGATGAGAATGGGGTTGGAAGGGCTCCACGAATCAATGAGTGACTTTGTGGTGTCCCTGGAAGTCAGTGCGGTTTTTACCTAAAGCATAGCCCCTAGGTAGGCCATGCCAGGAGAGGCTGGGGGGGGCTATGGGCAGTGAAGTCTGCTGCCTAGGGTCGGGATGTGGGAGGCTGAGCTCAGAGAGGCCCTTGGTTATGTTACCAACAAGAAGAAGTTGGGCAGGGGACAGGAGCTCAGACAGCATACCCACCAGGAGAAAACAGGGTGGAGAAGTTCAGGTTTCCCTCTAGCATCCAAGAGTAAATCTCCACACCTGCAGGCATTTGGGGTTCTGCACCCTGCAAGCCAATCAACCCGACTGTCTTCCTGCAGGGTGGGTATAGGGCCATGACCACACAAAAGGAAAAGATCAGACATAACTACAAGCCACCAGACTCAGAATAAAAGCAGAACAATGACGCAAAAGACAGGTGACACAAACCTAAACACAGAGCAGGAGAAGAGTCCAAACACGAAAACACTGCTATACCCCAAGAAAAGAAAATACAAGGGACTAAAAGATTGTAATATTTTTATTTGGTTAGATTTTTATAAGACATATGCAATATACAAAGAATTGTTACAATTCAATAGTAAGAAAACATTCTATTTTCTATAAAAATTAGTCATTTTTGATTTTTGAGAACCTTTGCCTAAGAGAATGTGTGGAAAGCAGGTAAGACACAAACTGATAACAGACTTACTTGTCAACAGGAGACACAAGATCAGCTGTGTGCTTCAACCCACACAGCCATTTAAGAAGGCCGGTGGACTCCAGAGAACCCAGAGGTAGGTGTTTCCCCATTGAGGCCCGCCGTCTACTTCACACTACACACGACGGCACCTCCATTCTCCACTTGCCTAGTCCACCAGCTGGTGGGGAGGAAACAATCCTAGCCTAACCACGAACCCCAAACCACTCAGCCAGAAAAGGAACACACCCCCCGCCTTACACTAAGGAAAGGAACGTACAGCAGTGTCACATGATCTCAGTCATGAAGACAGTCTAAAAAGATAAAAGGCTTGGGTAAGGACAGAGACACAGGCAGACTCTGAAGGCACACACGGGACCTGTGGCAGACAAGCGCTTCTCCCCGTGGCTACATGGTGGCCAACATGACAGCTTTCATCTCTCAAACTACATGGAAGTAAACCTTACTATGCATGACTAAGAAGACTCTAGCAGCAGGGAGCCAAAAAGAAGCCCCACAATGGCAGCTGTGCAAAGGGCTAAGGAGCAGTTAGTTCAACCTGGAGCAGGACAGCAGGCTCCCAGGGAGGAGAAAGCAAGGGCAATTAAAATGATATGGATGACATTAAAAAGGAAGCTTGGACAAGTCTTGAAGACATGATGAAGATAAATGGTAAGAAAAAAGAGGCGATGTGTAATCTACATATTAAAATATTGTACATGTCACTTTGTATTTCCTCTATAGTCATACAGTATTTAAAACGGTGTTTTAATATTTGTACACTTATGTATTACATGAGCTATACTCATCATAAAGCAATTAAGAGACAGAAAGAAGAGACCTGTGGGCCCTGATGCAATGTCTGTTCTTTAGAATGGCCTGAGATTGTCAAACAACGAAACACTATCCAGGCCCATCACTCACGGGCACTGAGTAACAGGTGCCAGCCGCAGTGACAGTAGTGCTGTTTGTTGGTTTGCCATTTTGCAGGTTCACCTAAGGAAATATGATGTTCTTAATGGGAGGGGGAAAGGAGGGAGGAGGAAGGGAGCTAGGGAAAGTGGGCATCCAAGAAGCTGACACTGATGGAGAGGTCCGGGCCTTGAGGATCTTGGTATCTGCTGAGGGCTGCAGAGAGACAGGGATTCTGATTGGTGTAATTCAGCACAGCAAAGAACAACTGATTTTGTTTCCAGGTTGATGTCCATCCTAAAGGATGTTTTCTTTTTTCTTTTAAAGATTTATTTATTTACTTATTATGAATACAACATCCTACCTCCACATCTGTCTGCAGGCCAGAAGAGGACACCAGATTTCGTTATAGGTGGTTGTGAGTCTATAATTGAACTCAGGACCTCTGGAAGAGCAGTCAGTACTCTTAACCTCTGAGCCATCTCTCCAGCCCCTAAAGGATGTTTTCTAGATACAAGTCTTTTGTGCAGCACTCTCTCCCTCCCTCCCTCCCTCCCTCCCTCCCTCCCTCCCTCCCTCTCTCTCTCTCTGCTCTTTCTAGGAGGAAGAAGAGGGAGAGGGGAAGGGGGAGAAGGACGGATACGAAGGCAGACAAAAAGAAGATGAAGGAACAGTGGGCAGATGTGAGACATGTCTAATTCCAGAACTGAGGAAGGTGGAGGAAATAGAGCAATGGAAACATCACACACGCTCATGCCCACAGAGCTCAGGTTTTACAGGAGAAGAGAGAAGAAATCTGTAGTAAGCAGGGAAAAGAGAAGTATTTTTGGGAAACCGCTGGCCAGGATGAGGGAAGGGAATGTCTGGAGAGAGTGTCTCCAGGGCCTGCCTGGTAAACTTCTGGCCTGGCACACAGATTGGAAGGGATGAGGGCCATTCCCGGCAACTGCATCAGAAAGGGATCCAGGCAGCAGGAAGGGCAGTCATGAAGGCCGAGTTAGTAGAACCTCAGCGTGGCTGGAAATATCAAGAGCCCATGTGACTGAACAGGAAGGTGGTTGGGAAAATGACAGAATGAGGTGGGGAAGGAGAGTTCCAGGCCAGGCAAGCACAGAGTCTTCTACTGGGGACCCTCACCTGAGCACTGGCGGTCTATACCCCAAAACAGGAGCAAGACCAGCGGGGTGGGCCAAGCACACAGACCACTTCTGCTGCACCCACATTGGGCTGGTGACAGCAGGGGTACAACCACTGTCTCCTGGGGTGGGGTGGGGGGCGACACTTCAGTCATTTGAAACAAACACCTGCTGGAGATGGAGAAAGGAAGGAGGCAGGGCCCAGAAGGCAGCATAGCAGCTCAAAGCCAGTGGGAAGAGAGCTGAGTGTGTGCATGGGAGTGGTCTCTGAATAAGCAGGAGCAATCTGTCTTCCTTGGCTTTCAGTTCTGTTCTTTCTATAGAATAACAACTCATTTACAGCACTACTGTTTCAGCAAATCCTTAACTACTGTCTGCTTGGAAAACATGCAGTAGGTTTAGGGTCACGATGATGCAGATTTCCCAAAACATTCCCTCTGCAGCCCTCATCCAGCAAAGCTCTGCACAATTAGATCCAGCTGTCTGTGCCAGTGGCAGCCAAGAGCAGCCCTGCAGTTTCAGTCCATGTGACAGAGGAGGGGCCCCAATTAACAGAGCATAGCACAGCAGCCAGGAGGCCCAAAGGGTTATATGGTCATTTCCACCCTGCCACTGGGAATGGGATGGGACGCAGCATCTTTCAAGTATTCTCTTAAAGAAACCAACCCACCGAAAAACAAACAAACAAAACCCGCAACACTTTGTTTTCTTGATTAGAGACCCAGTACATAGGTGTTCGCTATAAAAGCTCTGAATAGGAAGGCGGCTGGGGAAGTGACAGGAGTGGGGAGGGGACAACTAAATCACCGTCAGTTGTGTAGACCAGAACAGCACACACCAGCAATCACTCGCTTCACACACTTTTACCCACGTCCTCACTGGAAGCCGATGGAACAGGCTCCATGACTGCCCCACTTCACAGATGGAGGACTGGAACCTGAGTTGAAGAAGTTATGCAAATCTGCTCACACCCCCATTTGTGTGTGAGAGTCAGAATTCAGCCCCGCCTCTGTCTCTGGAGCCAGACCCTCATCTTCTGTATCAGGTTATCTGTGCACAGGGTACCCGCCGCCGCTGCTGCAGGTTATCTGTGCACAGGGTACCCGTCGTCGCCACTGCAGGTTATCTGTGCACAGGGTACCCGCCGCCGCCGCTGCAGGCTATCATCTGTGCACAGGGTACCCGCCGCCGCCGCCGCTGCAAGTTATCATCTGTGCACAGGGTACCCACCGCTCACGCTGCTGCAGGTTATCTGTGCACAGGGTACCTGCCGCCGCCACTGTAGGTTATCATCTGTGCACAGGGTGCCCGCTGCTGCTGCAGGTTATCATCTGTGCACAGGGTACCCGCCGCCATTGCTGCAGGTTATCATCTCTGCACAGGGTGCCCGCCGCTGCTGCAGGTTATCTGTGCACAGGGTACCCGCCACTCACGCTGCATCTGTGCTATCCAGCAGCTTCTGTCCTTAAGGCATTACAAACAAGGACTTTCTCACATCTGCTCCCCCCCTCCTTTTCAGATCCCTGATACCCACGTTTCAAGAATTTTCTTGCTATAGGGGATCAGGCCAGATCTATCCCACTCCTTTTAAGGTCCTAATGGGAGACTAAGACTCAACCTACTGTTCTCCCTGGAGAACCAGAGCTAACTGGACTACTTATAGAGCACAGGTGAGGGGTGACTCACAGACTGTGGATGCCCTGCAGTGAGATACCCACCCCGCCTGCACCTGTTGCACTGACCACGTCCATCTTGGCGTGGTCACAGGTGTAGATGTGACCGGGGAGGGAGGCCTAGGTCTGGAGTCCCGGACCCCAGCTCACTCTCTTGGTTCTGGTCGGGTCACAGAGAGCAGCCTGAGTGTGGATCCTTGGAGCTAGAAAGTATGGGTCATTGGTTCCTTATGTAAGTGACTTATTCCCAAATAAAATTAACCTATATTTAACCAAGTCCCATGTATCTTAATCTATGCATCCATAGGTGCCCCTAAAATAGCCTTACTGGAAAGACTTCATGCTGCACGGTGGCTTTCCCATAACCACATGGATGGGGCTCCCTCTCCCTGATCTTCCCCAGCCCTCTCAGAGGCCACGAAGCCAGGTATAAAGCAGGACAGAATTTGATTAAGGTGGCTGAATGTGAAGGTTAGGATCTAATGACCTAGGACAGCAGTTCTCAACCCATGGATCGAGACCCTTTTTGGCAAACCTCTATCTCCAAAAATATTTACATTATGATTCATAACAGTAGAAAAATTAGTTATGAAGTAGCAAGGAAGTAATCTTATGGTTGGAGGTCACCACAACATGAGGAACTGTATTGAAGGGTAGCAGCATTAGGAAGGTTGAGAACCTCTGCTCTAGATGGAATGCCAACAGTCGACAAACCCAGCTCTGGTGATCTTTTGCAAACCAGACCCATCTAGTCTTAAGAAGATGGCGGCTGCTCTGGGTAGTGCTGGGCAACAACACATAACCAGCATCTTTTTTATTAAGAGTACATGGGTGTTTTGCCTACATGTATGTCTGTGCACACCATGCATGCCTGGTGTCCAGGGAGACCAGAAGAGAGCATTGAGTCCCATGGAAAGGAGTTACAGATAGTTGTGAGCGGCCATGAAGATACTGGGAGTCTCTCCTTTGTCTTTCCTCTGGGCATCAGGAGGGAACATTAGCTTGTCTCCGGATGTGTTGCTCTGGGTTTTGGCAATATCTAATCTGTGTCTCACTGTTTCCAGTGGAGTTGTAAGCTGGTCAGCATGCTCCTCTGCACAAACCAGTGTTCCCTTGACTGTCACATGCTGCAGGAAATGCTTAGCATAAGGGGAATACAAAACAAGCTCTCTGGAAGCATGTGCTTCTGAGGAAGATGCAGGCTCTTCATGTGGTCTTCTGTGTTGAGCCAGAAGAGACTTTGCTAGCTGATAAGCATGCTAAAATCACACCAGAAAAGGGGAGAATTAACCCAGTGGTTCCAAGGCTATGTGGCTTTCTTAGTGCAGCCTCTAACCTTTTATAAAACACATAAATTATGCTAACGGACTTACTCCAGTACAGAAAGTGATAGGCAGACTCACACATGTCTCAGAAATCTAACCTTTTGAAATTTGAAGGGGGGGAAAGGGAGTTGATAAGATGGCTCAGGGGTAAAAGACACTTGCAACAAAGCCTGGTGACCTTTGATGTCTTGAATTTGCATGGTTGAAGAAGAAAACTGACTTCCACTTTTGTCCTCTGACCTCCAGAGCGTGCTATGGTCTGTGCCTTCCCCACAATAGACACATGTTCAAAAGAAGAGAACTTAGATACCTGGTGGATTCTATCTCGGCTAACAGCCATCATTTCGTGTCACAGAGAAAAAGTGTGAAGCAACAGGCACCTAGACAGAGACCAGCCCTCACCAAATAGGCAGGGTGGGGACCCCTGCTCCCCGCCCCACCCCACCCCACCTACCCCACCCCATCCCACTCTCAAGCCACCCCCCAGCGTCTTTCCACCAAAGACTGTACAGGAGCACAGCAAGGCTGTGCTACACTCTGGAGCTGCAGGTCCTTTGGCACTGCACAATGCGGGCAGAGGTGACCAGATGGGACCATTCCAGAAGGCAGCAGCACCAAGTCATGGTTGGAGCGGGAGGCTGGGGACAGATCATTAGGGCACACTCGGCGTTCAGAGGCAGACAGGGAGACAGAGAGAGAAGCAAAGAGAACAGGAAGAGGAGAAAGGGAGGCAGGATAAGTAAGGAGGGAGAAGTAGACTTCACTGTCGAATTTTGTAGATAAGAGAGCTGAGCTTCACGAGAACAGTTTAATATATGCAAATTGATCAAGGCAGGCAGCATTTAATGGAGGAAGTCTACCGGGACAACTGAGGAATTCGGCTGGTTACCTGGCAAGGGACCAGGGTATGAGCAGAGTTCCCTTGGAAGGAAAAGTGGCTGTACAATTCAACGTGGCCAGAGGTAGCGAAGGGACCTGAGGTGGCTGGACCCTAAAACCATCCCCCAAGCCTTGCCAGGGTCAGGCATTGCTGGCAGCTAGCTGTAGGACGCACCACAAGACTAGTCTGTGTTGTTCAAGCTAAGTTTCAGTGAGCACCTCACACTAAAAGAATCCTCTCCCACCCCAGGAATGGGCTTTTGGATCACAGCTTGAAGTCCTGAACAGAAGACGATCTCTGGAAATAACACTAGGCTTTTGATAAGTTCCAGCAATGGTTACACAGTGCAGCACCCTTTGGAGTGTAAGGCTGATCTGACACTTGTACTGTCTGACGCTAACCAAGGGAGGCCCTGGCCAGCCTGTGTAGACCAACAGGAATGGCTCTTTCAGAAAAGTCATCTCATCCCTGGAAGCAAGAGGGAAACCCAGCCTTCCAGATGTTTGCTCTACACAGGAACACTTACTCAAAAGCGTACGGAAGCCTTTCAGACGGTGGAGCCATCAGCCTGCCGTGGTGTGAAACCACTGTTTACATGGCAGGCAGTGAGACCACGGCTTCATTCCCAACCCCAGGCCCAGCCTGCTGTTCCCATTCTCAGTGCCCCTCTGATCGGCAGCACAAAGCCAGCCTGCACAACTCAGGGGAAAACAGATAACATCTGAACACAGTACTCAGGGTGCATTTTAAGTGTGATCGGAGCTATAATGGGCCTGTGGGAGCAAGCAGGATGGGCTTGACAGCCGTGAGCACGCAGGCCTAGAGGGAGATCTAAGAGCCCAGGAGGAGGTACAGCAGGTGAAACACCGAAGTGGTGGGGCCGGGGAGGGGCACAAAGGCCAGGAGAAGACAGCGAGTGGGCCATATGTCCTGCATGTGCTTCCTAGAGACCTGGGACTGAGCTAAGTCTCTGAGGAACCTACTAGAAAGTTGGAACAAGCTGTGGGTAGATACTTTAAAGCTACAGGTGAAGGGGCATTATGGAAGGAGGAGCATGTGGGTGCACAAATATCCTCTAAGAAAAAATGCCAAAGCCCATGGGAGACAGAGGACAAGCAGCTGGGGAAGCACACTGAGACATAGGCAGAAGGGAGGGGCAGGGCAAGAATGGGTAAGAAACAGGGACGTGCCAGTGACAGGCAGGAGTGCCACAGAAGAAGAGGGGGACACCACAACTCCAGGAAAGCAAAGCACCATGGCTTGCTCTGGGGCTTGCTGAGGGGCAGGGCTAGATGCCTGCCTGGCTGGAAGGAAGCTCAACTCCCCAGGAGCCAGCAGCTCCTTTGCTGTTCGGACTAGAGCCATCCAGGCCTCCACAGGGCTCCTTCCCATTCACCAGTCTAGTTTCAAACAACACCCTTCCTCAGCCATTGTCCCTGACTGGTCATTTTCTCCTCCCTTGCCTTAACTGGACACCCTTTATTTCTCTATTTTCCACATCACAACATTTCTCTAGGTAAAGATAAACGGGACCCCCCCCAAGAATGCTCTCCCCCGCCTAGGAGTACTGCTTCCCCTCCCAGGTAGCCCTCTGCTTATCTTCTTTAACGTAGCCTCTGTGGCCACACAGGTAAATTTCTTAGAGCAGGGATCCCTTGACATCCCTGGATCCCTTAGAACACCAGACAGGGAGACTGACAAGTGGTCTGTGCCTTGTCCACACGTGCTGAGCAAACAAATGATAAGCATGGAAAACTCATGACCCCACACAGGCCCCAGGAATGCCTAAGCCAACCATATGAAGGTAGTAATTACACCCCAACTTCTAACTCTACTCCAAGATCCCAGACATCCAGCCCTGGGCACACTGGCTTCCCCCCAGATGCCACTCAGACTTCAAGGGTGCTAAAGGCCTGACCTCAGCACATCCAATGCCAAGACTGGTCAGACCCCACAGCCCCACAGATACATTGGAATCATGGTGACAGCCATAGCCTGGACCCTGAATGTTGTGAGTCTGAGAGTTGGGAAGATAGTGAAACAGAGCTGTGCTCTGAGCAAGGGATAGACTGGTTCAAACTGCTGCGCAGTGGGGACCTGGGTATGACCTCCAGGAGTCTGTCCCCAATGCAGAGGGGAAACCCAAGCAAAGGACCACAACCCGTCCTATGAGTAGGATCTAGGAAGTCATCCTTTCCACTAAGGAAAGCTGATCTGAGTCCACAGCACCTACGTCCAAGAGCAAACCCAGTCTCTATCCATGAACGGAAGTTTTGTTTCAACTGTGCTTGCAGGCAGGCCAGAGCTTCAGGGCTCTGCATGCCCTCAAATTGGGCCCTGCCCACAACTGTCTAGTCAGAAGGTAAACAACACAGGCTATCTGTAATGACAAGCAAACACTAATGAATTTTTAAGCATGTCTGGTGCTTGATTTTATGGATCATAAAATTATCTGCTGCTTCCTGCCCATGCTGACAGGCCAATGAGGCAACCCCAAGTATTTACAGTCCTTAGGCACTGCCAGACCATTCTACAGGAGGTAGGCTGGGGAATGGGGGATAGCGAACAGCCTTCCCCTATCCACACAAACCCATTCCTGTGCTCTGACATTCAGCTTCAATTTTGGCATGCAAAAAAAGCCTATTAATAAGCATTTGTTTTTTAAATATCTTGGGGTTAAGAGGGGAACCAACTTTGCTGTACCAAATTGGGTCTGGGTATAAATTTATTCAGAAGTTACCAAAATGGCTTTTTACATGTTAGCCAAATCTAAACAAAGGGCTGAAACATAATTTTCCTATTAGACACAGACACTGCTTATACAGCAATGGGATTCTGGGGTCCACGGAAGACCTCCTTGTCTGTGCTGCTGATACACATCCTGAGCCCCAGGCCAGACCGGTCCCTGTCCTCACAGTGCTGTCATGGCCACCAAGGGACACTCAGCAGACCCCAGATGGGCCCCTCCAGAAGCAGAGCTCATCACCTCGCACTCCCACCCCACATAGAATCACTGACAGCCGGGTGAAACCCCACAGAAGGCCTCTCCAGAGCCCAAGGAGCTTGGAAAAGACAGCTGATCACTTCCTGATAGCCGAGTGTCCCCATGGCTAACTAAGCCCCAGAAAACAAGGCTTTGTTAGCAACTGTGATGACTGCCCCTCCCGGGCAGCCCTAGCCCACCTTCCCAGTCCCTGTGCAGAACCCTGCGTGGAAGGGACATGACAGGCACTGGCTGAAGCAGACAGTGTTAGTCCCTGAGTCTGGCCTCTGTCCACTTCCAGCCTCCATGAGATCTGGTCAAGCAGATACCTCTTTGAGCCCACAGGACCCCAGCACTTTCTGTTACTTGAAACAAAACCCATCCTGCCCCCCCCCCCCCCCGCATCTCCCACTGCTCAACTAAGCCATCCCAATGAAAAAAAGAGTAAAAGAGGGAGGTCTTGGAAAGCTCCCTTATGGGGAAACAAGCAAATAAGACCCCAGGGACTGCCCCCCCTCAAGAATGCAGAGTTGGAAACCACATAGCCTGGAGACGTGGCCTCCAGCTCTGAGGGACTGCAGAGTCTTGATATTCCTAGTGCACAGCTTGGCTTCTCTGCAGTAAAACATCAATGAAGTCAGGGCTGCGGATGTGGGAGGGAGGGAGGGAGGGAGGGTTTTAGGCAGGTTCCCATTCTGGAAGCACAATGAGGGAATGTTTCCAGGCTTTGAAGTGGTGGTGGTGGTGGTAGCTTTAAAGAAGAGAAAAGCCAGTCCGAATCCTGAAGCACAGGAACTCAAGGAAGTGATGCAAACTATCCATGACTGCATAGCAGCAGTCATAGGGCGCGTGCAGGCTAAGTAAGTCGGACGGAAGCTATGCTCCCAACGCCTTCGGGAGGGCTGGCCTGGCAACTGGCAGATCAGAGGAAGACATCTGTGATCATTACAGTAAAAATAGCAGAATTGGACCCTGCCACCAATAACCCATAACCATCATCAACAGAGGTCTCGTTTCTGCGTTCTCTCAGGGGTTGAAGGACACAACCGGGACAATGCACATGTGGGAGTCTGAGGTGTTACCACAGACAGGGAAACCAGACGCTCCTAGGGCAGCACAGGAGAGAAGCAGCAGACCGGGGAAGCAGGATGTGGTGGTCTGAACGAGAATGGCCCCGTGGGCTCACATATTTGAACTGTTTGAAGACATTACAAAGATTTGGACATGTGGACTTGTTGGGGGAGTTATGTTACTGGGGGTGGGCTTTGAGGTTTCAAAAAGCCCAAACCAGGCCCAATCTCTGTCTCTCTGCCTTCAGATCAGGATGCAGATCTCAACTACTTCTCCAGCACCAAGCCTGCTGCCATGCCTGCTGTCATGCTCCCCAATATGATAATCATGGATTAAGTCTCTGAAACCACAAGTAAGCCCCAAATTAAATGCTTTCTTTTGTAAAGGCTGTCTTTTTTTTTTTTTTTTTTGAGGGAGGGGGAGGTTTCGAGACAGGGTTTCTCTGTGGCTTTGGAGGCTGTCCTGGAAGTAACTCTTGTAGACCAGGCTGGTCTCGAACTCTCAGAGATTTGTCTGCCTCTGCTTCCCGAGTGCTGGGATTAAAGGTGTGCGCCACCACCACCCGGCTTTTATAAGAGAGCAGCTCTGCCTATCCTAGACTCGGGCCTGAGATTCAAGTCCTGGGCACGCACTTCAGACATCTGGGTGATGATGACAGACACTCAGGAAAAGGAGGAGCTTGAACCGTAACTAGTAGCAACTGTGTGTCCCAGCTTGGGAGGTCGGGGTGAAACTGAAGCTAGCTCTCTAATCATTGTACAGATGCTAATGAAGATTTAGAGGTTTTTCCCAGCCTGCCCAAGCACCATAACCCATGTTGCAAACCCACATACCACAGTTTCCCCAAAGACAAGAAGATGAAGGTCCACCTCTTCCCTTCCATCCTCGAGAAGCAGAAGTTTGACCCAAGACTGTCATCTTACTGATCCCGCTAATGGTCACCGGCACTTCTCTCCAGGCTGACCTCCCAGGGAGTTTGCTTGCTGGATCCCACTAAGGTCCCAATCCTCAGACGACAGTTGTAAGCCAGCCCTCAAGGCCCCATCGTTTCTCCTATCATAGTCATTTTGCCTAACTTCCCTCCCTCTCTCTTCCATATGCAAAAATCATTATCAACTTCCTGAAAAGAATCAAACAAAATTCAAATTATGACAATAAAATCAATATGCAACCTGAAATGCAATGCATACTGCCATCTGTCATGTGGAGCCTACAGCCATAGCCTCTAAACCTCAATCTCTTCATCCAAAAAAGGAGGTTAGTAAGACTCCCTACCTCCTGAGAATGTTGGCAATGTTCAATGAATGCATTCGTGTGAAGCTAGTGCTGCCCAAACAATGACAACAGCCATTACTGTTCAATATGAAGTTGGGAGCCACAAAGATGGCTTGGCAGGCTAAGGTACTCAGACCTAACCAATCCCCCAAGACACATATGGTTGGTGACAGGAGAGAACCAGCTCTCACAAGTTGTCTTCCAACCTCCACACACATCCTTTGGCACGCACGCGCACACACACACACACACGCACACACACACACACGCACACACACGCACACACACACACACACACACACACGCACACACACACACACACACACACACACAAATGTAATAAAGTTGGAATTCTGGGGAAAAAAACCCAAAACTTGTAGGCAACCAACACATTTGACATTCCTTAACACTTCACCCTTGACATTAAGTCATGTTGTAGAATATAAGATTAAGATGTGTTACATTTGTTTATGCTGTGGAACATTATTTTAATGATGCAAAGATGTGTTGCATTCTTTTACGTTGCATTTGTTTAACTCTATGAAGCTGTGTTGCCACACAGCCAGACATGCAGTAAGAAGTGAAGAAAGGCATACAGCGGAAAGATAAAAGCCCAGAGGCAAAAGGTATATGGGCTATTTAAGATTAGGAAAAGAAAAAAGAAAAAAAAACCTGGCTAGGACTGGAGAGATGGCTCACTGGCTGGTCTTCCAGAGGTTGTGAGTTCAATTCCCAGCAATCACATGGTGGCTCACAACCATCTATAGTGCAATCTGATGCCCTCTTCTGGAGTACAGGCATACATGCAAACAGAGTAATCATGCAAACAACAACAACAAAAAAAGGCTAAGGCTGGGCATTCATAAGAAAAGGGACCCCCCAAGGGAAGTCAGTGGCCCATGAATGCACCACTCAAACAGTAGCACCCTCTCCAAGAGCTTGCAGCTGAACCCACACCACATCCTTCTCTTCATTCTCAAGACCCCCCACATCCAAAGAAGGGAGCATCAGAATCATGCCCACTGATGGCTGGTCCCCAGGGAAGGTCTGAGTCCATGCTCTCATTTCACACTGAGAAGCAGCAGCCCTGAGGGCTCTAGAGCAGCTCTGCCCCTCCCTTGAGCACAAAGTCTGCAACACCTGCACGCCATTCCCATCTCCTCATCTAAATGGCAACGTGGCATCAAGGGCCCATCTCCCAGAAACATCTATGGTGGACTGGAAGGCTTTCCACATTAATATGACCAAAAATAGCTGGTAGGTAAGCTACACCAACGAATTCAGTTCAGTCTTGTCTTCCAGAGCCAGGGAGCTTCTGGGTAGTAGCAGGGGCAGCTCCTATTCTGCTCCATTTCATTAAGCAAACCTTGCAAGAAGGCAGAGAGACTCAGGCTCAGTTCCCATGAAACCATGGCTCTCAGAGCAGGCCTTCAGGACCATGGCAGCCTCTCTTGGTGCATGTTGGCATGCCACTGCTGGAGGTATACCCATTGTCTCATCAAAGCTGCAGAGCCAGGTATGCTCCCAGCCAAGCAACAGTTCCTCAGTACAGAGCCTTGACACGCAGTGACGTGAAGCCTGGCAAAGAAACTTCACCATTTTGAGGACCTGGCAATTTCCCCAAGAGTCTGCTGCAGAAAAGCTCTACTTGGATGCTCACAGTATGTGGGCAACAGAGGCCGACAGGAGCCAGCTGCCTGGGACTGCCATCAGCAGTTCGTAGCCCACTTCTTCATGACCTGCCTCAGAATACCAAAGGAACACAAGCTATTCCATAGAGGGCCTAAGCTGCTGTAGGAACTGTGTGAAGCCCCCGTATCTGCTAGAGGCCACTTAGCTCAGTTACATACCCAAGTCACACTCCAAAGCCCACCCAGCCCTCACCTGTCACAGTGGCTCCTTTTGCATCACAGTACATAAGCAATTTTGAAGGGTTTTCCAAAGTAAGGCTTTTGTGTTGGGAAAAGGCAGTTTTAGGAAATTCTCAGTCTTAAACAATAGGAGCAGAAGGGCACAGTGGGGCGAGGGGCAGGGAGAGGAGGGCTGATCAGAGTGAAAAATGTATCAAAGTCCATATGGAGACTTGTTACTTTACACATAAATTACATACAATAAAACGTTTTAAAAACTTGTTTTAAAAAAGACAAATTCCCAGCTGTCCTAGTTTTTTTTAACCTTGCTTATTTTTATTTTATACATCTGAGTATTTACCTACATGTGTGCCTGATGTCCATGAGACTAGAAAAGGACACGGTATCTCTTGTATTTAGTTACAGATGGTTGTGAGCCACCAAATCCTCTGCTAAAGCAGCCAGTGCTCCTAGCCACTGAGCCATCTCTCCAGCCTTCCCACACCCAGTTTTAATTTTCAACTGGGCAGAGCTTAAATTCACCTCAGAGGAAACACGTAGGAATCAGGAATTACCTACATCAAATTGGCTGTGGACAGGTCTGTGGAGGACTGTTAACTGTCCACTGATGTGGGAAGGCCCAGTCCATTCTGCGTGGTACAATTCCTTGGACAGACGGCACTATTTTTTAAGAAAGCTGGCTGAGCAGGAGCCTGTGAGGGAGCCAGCAAGCAGTGTCCTCCAAGCGGTGTCCTTCTGCTTGAAGCTCCTGCTTGAGTTTCCCCCTGACCACCCTCAGTGACCTGGAAGTATAGGAGGAAATGAACTGCTTCTTGCTACATTGCTTTGGTTATGATGGTTGTCACCGCAACAGAAAGCAAGCTACAACACTGGCCTTTCCAAACCAAGGTCTTTACTCACAAAGGCCCTGTTTTCCCGTAGGACTCTGTGAGGTAGGTGGTCCCTGCTCTGTGCAGGTGACATGTGTCCAGGAAAAACAAAACTCCTATCATTAAACGCCTGGGGATGGGTGCAAAACCGGAGGAAACCTGAGCTTCTGAACCTCTGACTAACCCAGGACCAGTGAGTGGGAACACAAACATAAGTCCTTTTCAAAGGGGAGAGATTCTAACTACCGTGACAAGGAGGGACAAGGTAAGCTGTCATCACACAGCATTATGGGAGCATCTTGTGCCATCCTGAGTCCTTCAGGAGTAGAATCATACCTTGATATCATTTGAGAAAAATGATTACATTTACTCAAAACAGCATTTTGAAAATTAAGAACGAAACTTTTGATTCTCTGCCAAAGCAAGTATGCCAGCAACTGAAACTGGATCAGGTTAACTACAGCAGCAGCAGAGAGCCATGAAGATCACTGGGATAATCGAAGCAGCTGGCATTTGAGTGCCGGCACAGCAAAAGGTGCTTGACCCTTTGACAAGAAGCAGTCTGGTACAGACGCAAACAGCTGGCATGATGCTGACAAGAATGAAGGCAGGCACAGCCTCAGCTGACAGGAGGCTGGGCGGAACTCACTAACAACAGGTGCCCCGGCAGCAACGCCTCTGCTAAGGGCATTTCCAGACTGGACTGGAGCACTGGCTGCTCTGGCAGAGGACCCAGGTTCTATTCCTAGCACCCACATAGCATCCAGCAACACCTATAACCCCAGTTCTAAGAGATTCCATGTCTTCTTCTAGCCCTTGACGGCACCTATACATATGTGGTATACATACATACATGTAAACAAAACACTAACATGTATAAAATGAAGGTAAATAAATCCTTTAAAAGTATTTTAAAAATTTCTTCTAAAACCCTTTCTGGCCGGGTAGTGGTGGCTCACGCCTTTAATCCCAGCACTCGGGAGGCAGAGGCAGGAGGATCTCTGTGAGTTCGAGGCCAGCCTGGTCTACAGAGCAAGTTTCAGGACAGCCAGAGCTGTTACACAGAGAAACCCTGTCTTGAAAAAACAAAACAAAAAACTTTCTGGAACAATGTAGCAATCACCTTCCGTGGCATTTGTCCAAAGGAATTAAAATCTCATGTACACACAAAACCCTGAAGATGAATATTTACAAAAACTTTATTCACAATTGCCCAGACTGGGCAGTAACCAGGATGTCGCTGGCAAGGACAAACTATGGGACACACATACCCCAGAAGATAAAGAGTGCTAAGAAGGGAACAAACACTGGCATCACTAAGTGAAAGGAGCAACCAGGAGATGCTGTAGGATTTAGGTTAAAAGACATCCTTGAGGAGGCAAAATTCTGAAGGCTGCACAGAGACCGGTGAGTGCAGGAGACAGAAGAGGGAAGGATGACTACGTAGAACATGGAGAAATTTCAGGGCACTCAACAGATTCTATGTGATCCGATGTGTGCATGTGCTGTCACACATTTATCAGAATTAATAACGATGTGCCAGGGCTGGTTCATTGATTCTAACTCACAGGGTACAACAGTTGGGGGTAGGTGCCACACAGGGACTCTATGCACCTTATTCTCAGTTCTGCTGTGAACTGGAAACTTTAAAATGTGATTTTGAGATTTTGTGTGTATGAATGTCTGAATGTATGTGCATTCACCACATGCATGCAGTACCCTCAGAGGACAGGAGAGGGTGTTAGATCCCCTAAAACAACAGCTAAAGATGGTTGCAAGCTGCCATGTAGGTGCTGGGAATTGAATCCAGGCCTTCTGGAAGAGCAGCCAGTATTTTTAATAGCTGAGCTATCTCCTCAGGCCCAGTTTCTTAAAAATAAACTCTATTTAAAAGGGAAAGTTAATGAAGCATAAAGAAAACTCAAGCCCAAGTGGTTCTAGAGTGAAATCTTCCATCCCAGTTTCCACTACGAAAGAAGTCAACATTACATCCACAGGGCGAGGTGGCTCAATGGGTTAAAGTGCTTGCTTCACAAACCTAATGACCTGAGTTCAAGTCCTGGAACCCACAGTAGAAAGAACTGACTCCCAAAATTTGTCCTCCGACTTCCACATGCATGCTGTAGCCATGTGCGCACACACACACATATACATACACACTTATACACACACATATACACACACACATATACACACACACATACACACACACCAATAATTAAAATAAAAATTTAAATGTAACACTGTCACCAAAACTGAACAAGAACACTACAAATATATCTATACCAATATACCGTATCATGAACAGATACAAATATTCTAAAAAACAAACAGAAACAAACAAAAGGTTAATGAAATAAATCTAAAACTCTACCAAAAGATTTTTTTTTGGTTTTTCGAGACAGGGTTTCTCTGTATTGCTTTGGAGCCTGTCCCGGAACTCCCTCTGTAGACCAGGCTGGCCTTGAACTCACAGAGATCTGCCTGCCTCTGCCTCCCGAGTGCTGGGATTAAAGGTGTGTGCCACCAACGCCCGGCTCACAAGAATTCTATATCATGATTAAGCAGGACTTACAAAGAAACACAAGGTTGATTTAACATTTTTAAAAACCTATCTGATCTAGGCAATTCCTCAATGGAGGCTTTCCTATCAAATGTCTCTAGACTACAAGTCTGACAATTAAAGCTAACCTAGAGACTATGTATCTCCCTGTGTGTTTAGATCTTCCATAAGTTATTCTGGGAATCAGTGCTCTGTGGGCCTTACGTAGGGAAGTGTCTTGATTACTAATGGATGTGATCAACTCCAGCCCACTGTGGGCAGCATCGTCCCTAGGCAGGTGGTCCTAAGCTATGTAAAAAGAGAGAGAGAGAGAGAGAGAGAGAGAGAGAGAGAGAGAGAGAGAGAGAGGGAGGGAGGGAGGGAGGGAGGGAGGGAGGGAGGGAGGAGAGGGAGGGAGGGAGGGAGGGAGAGAGAGAGAGAGAGAGAGAGAGAGAGAGAGAGAGAGAGAGAGAGAGAGAGAGAGCTAAGCATGAGTGTGAGCCAACAATCAGCATCTGCTTCCCGCTCCTGCCCTGACTTCCTTCAGGATGGGTAGTGAGCTGAATAAAACCCTTTCCTCCCCTGAGTTCCTTTTAGTAATGGTGTGTGTTCCAGGAAAAGAGATGAAACTAGAACACAAAATGTTCATACTCCAGACGACACATCATTAAGGTGTTGATTCTTTCCAGCTCCATCTATGGATTCAATGTAACCACAGTCAAAATCCTAGTCAGCCAAAAATGTCTAAAATCTGCATAGAAATGCAAAGGACTACAATAGCCAAAAGTTTGAAATGGCAAAGCTCTAAGGATGTACACCACCTAACTTTAGGAGTAAGTGGAGGAATGGGCAGGGGAAAGGGATTACAGTGAGCATGAGGCTATTTTTGGGATGGTGCATATTCGTCATTGACAAGGGGATGATTTCCTGGGGATATACTTTACTCAAAACTCCAGTTGCTAGCATTTGTTTTCGTTATTTGTCACCTGTGCCTCAATGAATCTGAAAAATAACCTCATTCAGTCTTCAGGTCTAGCCTTTTGAAGTCACCATGTCAGCAACCCCAGTCTGCAAGCAGAAAAAAATGCAGACTCAGAGGGTCAAGTGGCTTGGTACCAGGCCCTTCTCTGGGTGCTTACACTCTGGTCACGCTGACAGACAGGACAGACATGGGATCTGCCTCTCATGTAGTGAGTGCTGACCAGTATTGATTACATGCCATGACAGACGCTGTGTTTAGTGGTGGATGCAGCTGCCATGAGTACCATCCTAGCCATGGGGGTGTGCAGTGGCAGAGCCAGCCTATTAGCCCCGTCTATGAATTTTCTCATTAACCCCGTTTCCTCTCAAAACGAAGAAATGATTTGTGGGTCCTCTGCCTACACAATCACCTGTACCGATCACACTGCGGGGCATGTTTCACTACCATCTCTACGTGTGCATGGGGGCGGAACAAGTATCATGCACACTCATGAAGGTTGAGGACAGCTCTGTGGAGTTTGTTCTCTTCTTCCATCTTTATGTGGGCTCTGGGAATCAAACTCTGGTCTCCAGGCTCATGCAGCAAGCGCCTTTGCTCACTGAGCTATCTCAAAGACCCCTCTCTGCTATCCTACAGATAAGGAAATGAAGGTACCAAGAGATCCTGTCAGCAGGGCTCGCCACCCCTTCCCCATTAAAATGCTTGAAATCATGCAGTTGCTCCTGAAGGCAGAGTCCAAACAAACCGTTCCTCCTCCCCTGTAGACACAGTCACCACGGGAGCCAAGCCCTGTGGATGAAAACAGCTGCTCGGCAAAGTCTGTTTTGGGTCACTTGAAAGGAAATTCAGATTCTAGCCAGCACTCATGTCCTATCCATGCTCAAGAAAGGAGAAAAAATGAGACTCAAAGTTGCAAAGTGTTAGTTAGCTGCAGTAATTCTGATGTGCTGTTGGCCAGGTCTCCAGTCAGACCTGACCCCTGTCAATGCCATGCCTGGGGCTGAGGAGAACACTTTTCTACTGTTTCCAGTGTGACCAGACTCACCACCACAGACAGAAGAATCACCAGAGCAAATGACAAATGTGAACTCAGAGCTAGAGCAGATGAGAAGGGCCTTCAGTCCTTACTGGCATCAAGCTCTGATGAGCCCTGAGCTGGGAGTCATCTTCTCCATGTTCCGTGCCCAACTGGAGGCCGACTGTGTCACTCTGCTATTTAATCCCACTGTTTAAACAAGGGAGGCAGTACCGCATGGACAGCAAGAGGAAAGGGGGAGGAGTCATTACCACTGTCTCACTTTCAATGTGTCAACTAGCGTAGCGTTAGGCAGTGTGCTAGCGTAGGAGCCAATGAAGGCCCTGGCATGACACCTGAGTCCTCAGGCTACCGTCTAGAAGGGAGACAGACGTAGAGCAATGGACTAGCCAGAGCATACCAGGGGCAAAGGTGTCTACAAGGGAGTGGGTCAGAGAAGCCACAGCACCCGAAGCTCTGTCTGTACCCCATCTGCTGAGGCATGTGGACACTCCAGGTGAAGGGGGCAGCCTGCAGGAAATGAGATGGGAAGGGGCACAAGGGGGACCTGGCTAGCCATGACAGAACCCACAGCTTGCTGAAGGAGGATGGCTTACCCCCTGAGTAGTGGAGAGGAGGCAAGGCTCTAAGCAGGGCAGGAAGATGGCCAGAGGAAGATGTCTCCAGCTCCAAAGAGAGAATGGGAGCCAGGACTGCTGAGGAATGACTAGGCTCTGCCATCAACCAACGGGAGGAAAAGTGGCTGTTGCTTAGCTGGGTAAAACAGAGGGAAACGGTCTGTGCGTACTGCCCAGCACATGACCTGAGAGAGGGGTTTCAGTGATGTCAGTGAAACCTAGCTCTTTGCCACAGGCGGTTGCCTGCTGGCAGCTCTCCCTCTCCCTGGGCCAAAGAGAAGCAAGGACACATAGGGTTTGTCCCACACCCAACATTGATCTTGGCTTTCTGGAATGTCCTCGTCTTCAGAGCAGGCAACACAGCCAGACAACAGGACAGAGGGTCAGGTCCTGACCCACACAACAGTGTTTCCCGGAGCTCCAGCACGCCCCTGCTGGGGAACTCCTGCAGATCAGCCTGCGGCATACTAGCCAAGCGTACCACAGATGGCAGTCAGGTCTCCAGTTCCACGGGAGGGGGGTTAAAATCAGGCCATGGGGCCCACCTCTTCTTTAGACAATGCCCCTTTGCCTCATACATTTGATTTTCATGGCCCTCTTCACCAGTCAGTCTGTCCTCCCCGAGGGCCACAGACAGTGTCTACTCCCTGCCTACCTGGTCTAATCCAGGGAGGGTGGCAATAACACCCTCGTTCTCACCCTCCTAGGCTCACAGGCCACGCCCACACTTCTTCCTAGTCACGGTTGCTCTACAGCACTGTCTGCTCTCTTGCCATTGGTACAGCTCCCCCTCCCTCCTTCTCCTCATACCTTCATCTCAGCCTCTGTCTCACCGGGTACCCTCAGCTCCACCTCAGCTCCGCCCCATGGCACAGCCATCACCCACAGGCAGTCACCAGAACTCCTCCAATCCCAAAATTGTGCTCCAAAGCCCGTCCTGCCCCACCCCCTGCCACCCAAGTCTATGTGTCACTTCTCGTTCTCCCAAGCCTTCTGCACCACCTATGCTTTCGACCTTTGAACCCCACTCTCCACAGCAAAACCCTGCCAGATGTCCCGAGCTGTACTAGGACCGTCCTCCCCAAGGGCCTGTGTCCTACCAGCTTGCAGGCCACTGCCCAGGCCACAGCCCACTGCTTCTCTGCTTAGCCTTCCTCCACAGCAGCATGGAGACCAGGCCCGTGCCGGGCTCCCATCCTCATCACCAGCCCCCCACACTTATATAAACCCTGCAGAATCCCCCGAACTCCAGAGGGACACAGTTCAGAGTGGGCATCCCCTTTTAAAGTCCCTCGGTGCTAAACTCAAACTCCTAAGCTGAGTCCACCTAAGCCTCCCTGCCTTTACATGCCCAACCCAGAGTATCTGCCCAGTCCAGCAACTTTCACAAGCCCTTGCTCCTTGAAAGTACCCAGGGGCCTTGCCCTCGGCTGCTTCTCTGGGTCTCTAGACCCGGGCCTTGAGGCCCTCCTCTTGCCACTTCCTCGGCTGTGGACCTCGCCATCAGTCCCTACCCTTTAAGTGTGTGAGGCAGGGACTTGAGCATTTCACTGTGATAACCGACTTGCACAGCCTGCGTCCACTATGCGAGCTGTGACCTTCTGCTTCTGCAGTGATCTGGGCTCTGGCCCTCTCAGTGCCCCTCATTCTCCCACGCCACACACAGTCATTGCCTCCTTCCCCCAACCTCCAGTGCCCTGTGGCCTGGCTACTTCTTGTCTGCTTTTATTTGCAAGCCTGCCTCACGCTGGACTATCGCAAAGTTCCTGCCATCCTTGTCTCTGGTCTTGGCCCAGAGAACTGGCACGTGAGTACAGGTGGGTCTGACTGCTGGAGATCTGACTGTGGGGAAGGGGTACCACATGAAGACGTAGCCAAAACCTGTGGGGACACCCAGAGAAGCTGTGCATCCGGCCAGATCTGGTTCCTGCCGTGGCTTGTTTAATCGTCCCAGCTTGCTAGACATTCAGCAACTTGAATCTACCCCAGCTGTAGCTGGTGACAGAAGGATACAGACACAGAATTCTGGGAAGCTCTTGGCCCTGGCCAGCATCCTGGCAATGATGCCCTGGAGAAGCAGAGGATGTGGAGAAAGCCTTAGAACACCAGGCACCAGAGAAGCACTAAACGCTGCCAAACATACTGTCTGTCTTTATTCTACCTGAAACCCCATTTTCAGATCACGGTGGTGAATACATCAAGATGACAGGACCCAGAGTCACCTAGATGACAAGCCTGCTGGGCAAGTCTCTGAAATATTTCTAGAGTTGTTAACAAAGATGTCCACTAAATGTGGACAGTACCATCCCACGGGCTGGGGTCAAGGACTAAATGATAAGGAGACAGTGAGCTGAGCATGACTGTGTATCACCCTTCCTCACGGTGGATGCCATGAGACCGCCTTCCTCACACTCCATGCTGCCAAGTCCTGGCTGCACTGGCAAACCACGAGCCAAAATAATCCCCCTCCTTGAGTTGCTTTTGTCAGATGGCCACAGTAGTGACAACTAATACAATGGATACAATTGTATCCTCACTAATGGATACAATCCCTTTCGTACTCCAAGGCAGACTGAGTCTCCCCACTCCATGCTCTAGGGCCCCCCCTCATGGAGGTGCAAGTCCTTCCTAGACCTTGGGCTGGCCTGCATCTGGACACCAAGGGCTCAGGGACAGATGCCAGCCACTCTGCTACTCAAGTGCTGTGTCCTCCAGGGTGCTGGTCCCTGCATAGGCTTTTCTGGATAATCTTACACTGAAGACTTTCCATCCACAATACACTGAGCCGGCTGAGACTGAGCAGCCGCAAACAGTGACTACAAGTTTTTCCTGTGTACCTCCTTCAAGTTTTAAGGTGGGGGGTCACCTATATCATGCACAAGGAAACAAACACTTAAGGAGAGGAGGTAATGGCTCAGTCTTAGCTGGAATGAGAGTAGCCACACCCATCCCAGCTCTGACAGATGAGCATACTGCATCGGATTATTAAGCAGTGGCTCAACTCTGATGGAGCCCTGGGCTGAGCAGGGTCCAAGCCTTGTCCATTTCCAGCCAGTCTGAGAAGAGAAGATTTGCCATGGTGGGGCTTTTAGACTGGCCTCTGAGGAACTGTGGAGGCCTCAGTTCTGTGGGCTGGGAAGTGGGCGTGACACACTTGGTAGGGAATACCACAGGCATAAAATGATATGCTAAAACATGCCAGGGTAAGCAGGCTGCTGCCTCCAGGACAACTCAAACAGATCCCTTCATTGCCTGAGTCCTGACAGAGAGAATACAACCAGACCCTCCTACCCAGTTCACCTTGGTGACAACAAGGTCCTAGATAGGAGTGATTACGCCACAAAATTATATCTACATTAACTTGTCAACCCTTGGTAACACTGGTCACTTGTTGAGTCACCAGGGACCAGCACAATGATAGTCCCATGCTTGTGACCTCCACTTTGCTTACACTCTGTCAATTCATAACTAAGCATCCGCAAGGCTCCCCCAAGCCTGAGGTGAGGTGACTACACTCACCCTCACAGAAAAAAGCACAAGTCACAATGCTACAGTTCCAGCCCGAGTAGGCTGAGCTCACTAGACAGGGGCCCTGCTTTGGGAAAAGTGGTCACTGAGCATCCAGGAGATATCACTCCCTGGGCTAGCTGCCCTCGGTGCTGAGCTTGGCCCAGCCAGAAAATACAGTCCATGATGTTTCCCCTCACTAGTTATCCACCCCTTCTCCACTCAGTCAGCACAGAGCTGTTGTAGAATATTATTTTAAAGTGTGTTACATTTGTTTATGCTCTGGAACAACTGTTAAACAGTGTAAAGATGTGTGACACTTGTTTATGCTGCATTTGTTTAACCCTGTGAAGCTGTGATTCCTTGCCCGTCTAAAACACCTGATGGTCTACTAACGCGCTGAAAGGCCAATATTAAGACAGGAGAAAGGATGGGTGAGGCTGGCAGGTAGAGAGGATAAAGAGGAAAAATCTGGAAAAGAGAAGGAACAAGATAGAATAAGGAGAGGAGGACATCAAGGGTCAGCTCCCCAGACAGCCATGGAGTAAGAGTGAGTCCAGCACATACTTCAGGGGCCAGCCCATTGGAGATACACATCTCATGGAGGACAGACCTCACTTAGCAAGGCCATGGTGAAGAATATTGTCACCAGAGATGCACATCTTCTGAATGTATTAGCTGTCCCATTGCAGATTCCTTGTGTGAAGAGCTCTTTCCCTCACATTACAGCTGGGGGATTTTTCCCCCAGCGCTACAGTGTGTTAATCATTTACCGGGCACAATTTCCCCCATGCATTGGTTTATTGGATGACTGGCCCCAGCAGTGCAGAATTCTGGCAAGAAAGTAATTACAGTCAATGCCCTTACTCTCTCAACCAGGTCTGTGTATAAACTTAGAAGTCTGCCCCCTTGTAATTATCTTCTTTGGCAGACACTTGGTCAGTGCTAGAGTCCAGGCAAAGAAAACTCAATTGAGACATTCACAGACACCCAAGGGCAAGAACTACGGCAAGTCTGAAGTTGTTGAGCCATAGCTCTCAGAGAGACAGAGAACAAGAGTGTCCTGCATTCATTCTACCAGCAGACAGGGAAGTGCTGTCCCAAGCTAATCTCGCATTAACTTTAAGCAAATCCTTAACTTTTTGTACTTATTTTTACCTTGATCTATTGTAGCAAGAAATTTACTGCTTGTATTTTGCCCTGAGAGATAACATAGGATGTAATCCTTAGAGCCAAAAGGTTCCTTTCAGCCAGCTAACATCTCTGGAAAGTGTCAACACGAACCAAACACCACCTGCTTCCCGTTTGTTTACATATGTTGCCTAGCTACCAGACATTTCCCTCTGCCCACTGGAGAAAATTGGCATGCTGAGAAAAAGATGATTCTTGTCTTGCTCCTCCTGATTTTCACTGATTATAACTTATGGCTTATTTACCCAGTCACATTTAATAGCAAATGTACACGTATTCCCCTCTTAGATTTCCTTAATGACTCAGTCTCCCTCTCCCTTAATTAATCTCCTTTTCCTTTAAGAAATTCTTGGAGGCCTTAACCACACCCACACCTTGAGCCATAAAGAACTGCTGACAGTTACCACTTTGCGTAAAACTTTTATCTGTTCCTATGACCCTAAAAACTCTAGCCTTGCACCTGCTGAGCTTAAGTGTCTGAAACTGGAAACGTTTACAGCACGATGGAATAATAAAGAGCACATGGACAGAAGACTTTTCTGCAGCCCTCAGACTTAGACCCTCCACTTGCTGTAGCATCCCTTCTGAGCCCTGAGCGAAGGCTCTTAAGGCTGAGCCGTAAAGAGCTTGATATCCACGGATGGTGTTCACCATCCCCATCGTATGAATAAGGAAACACAAACTTGACGAGGTGAAGTAGTGACCTGTGAGACTAGCAGAATACTGTGGCCAGGGCAGGTCTGGATTCCAAGGCCGGATCGTAGTCATTCCGGCTTCTACCTTGCTTTTCTAGGTCACTGCTCTACATGACACCAGCCAGGACAAACTTACCAGATGTCATGTGGGAGCCACAGTGGCGGTAGGTCTGCAGACCTGAACCATCCTGGGTCCCAGTCCATCTGGTAGTTTGTCACACAGCAACACAGAACTGACATGGTAACCTGGGGTACTTCACAGTACTCCCTTTCTTTAGTACACAAAAGGAAGCAAGTGAGAGCAGATATCAGAAGGCGGCTGAGTGAAGCCAGTGCAAACTCACCCAGGGGCTGTCCCAGAGCCCACATCCACTCCACACCACCCAACAAGAGGTCACATCAGGACCTGGCCGTCTACAAGCCTGCACACAGGCACTGGGCTACTGAGCATCAGATGTGAAGGGCAGGGAAATAAAGGCAAAATCTGAGCATCACCCACCACAGGGAACTGCCTTCCTAGCAGCATCAGAAACTCAAGGCCAGGTCCTTCATGGGGCTTCAGGCCCTTCCTAATTCCTCAGCATCTCCATGACACACCAGTGTGCGTGCAAATCCCAATGCCTGGAACATTCTTCCAGAAGCACTGCTAGATGCACTCTAAAAAATGTCTGAATTGTCCACAGCAGCAGCTAAACGCAAGCCCTGCAGACCTCCCATGTCAGCAATCACGGCCCTGCTGAGCATTCTTTTATTAAGACATGCTTCCCAAGTCCACATTAATAAGCACAGTCTCAGCATGATAGTAACTCCCCAATGTTGGGAGCAGGGCGTGAAAGGAGAAGAGATCTGAGGCCACTGACAAAACGGTCACCAAGGAGAAACAGCTAGTGCCCCCCTCCCAGGGGAACCCCAGAAGTCCAGTCACCCATCTCAAACCCAGCCAGCATTGGGGAAGATCAAGAACTATTTCTTGCAGCCAAAAATAAAAACAAAAACTACTTACTGGACATGTGTGCCCTGACACCAAATCTACATACACACCAGCAAAGGCAGAAGCCAGATGGGCCTGAGTCAAGTCCTGGTTACATGGTCCATGGCCAAAATTATTTGTATTTTCTACAGAGTAATCTTAAGTCAGTCACCAGATGAGCGCAAAGCTTCCACAGCATTGGGATTTCACAAAGCCCACGAACCTGCTGCTGGAGCTCTCATCTTTGACTCTAGATCACTCAGTCTAAGAACACCGGGCAGTCCCTCTCCAGCAAGGAAGCCCAAACCCCCGGGTTTGCTTAGTCTTCTCATTGTATGCACAGCCAGGCCTAAAGGGCATTGTCCACGGGGCTGCTGGCCTGCCAGGAGCCCAGCTCACTCAGTGCCCGTCCGTCTCTCCCACGCTGGCCTCTGCTTCCTGGGAAGTCTGACCTACATCGTACAAGCCTTATTCATGTCCTTCCACTCTGGGGTGGTCCTACCACAACATGGCAGGCATCCCCACGAGGAGACATTCCAGTTTTCAGTCTGCTAACGGTAACACCAGCAGCAAAGAAGCTGGGGCTACTTTTAATCACTGTTTGGACGATGAGAAATGGGCTCCATTTCAGGTAACTTTTCATAGGTCCTGGCAGTTCAAGCCTGGGGTTGTTCCAGATAATTCATAGCAGTTGGCTGTGGCTCTTCACTGTCAGTCACCTGGTCAACTTCTGTGGAACAGCACCAACTGGGTTCCAGGCCCAACCCAGAGATGCAGACTCAGGTCCGGGGGTGATATTCTGGGAGCCCTATGCTTTGACAGCTGCCCTGGTGATTCTGAGACTTACACCTCCAAGGATGACCCCAGCTAAGACTCCTAACAATATTGGAGAGGGTGCCTAAACTGGTCTCCTCCCTTAATCGGATTGGTAACTACCTACCCCAACTGTCATCATACAGCCTTCATCCAGTATGAAGTATCAATGGAACCAGATGCAGAGATCCACAATCAAGCACCAGGCTGAGCTCTGGGAATTCAGGCAAAGAGAGGGAGGAGGGAATATACGAGCAAGGGAGGTCTAGATCGGAATGGAGAAATCTACAGAGACAGATGAACCAAGCTCATGGAAACTCGTGAACTCTAGACCTACAACTGTGGAGCCTCCAAGGACTAAACTAGGCTCTCTGCATGTGAGAGACAGTTGTGAAGCTTGAGCTATCTGAGGGACCCTGGCAGTAGCACCAGGATCTATCCGGGGTGCATGAGCTAGCTTGTTGGAGCCCATTCCCTATGGTGGGATGCTGTGCTCAGCCTTAATGCAGGGGGCAGGGGCTTGGTCCAGCCTCAACTTAATGTGCCAGGTTTTGCTGACTTCCCTTTGGGAGGAGTGGAAGGTGGGCTGCGGGGGGAAGGGTGAAGAGGGTGGAAGGGAGAACTGTGATTGGAACATAAAATGAAATTAAAATAAGTAAATAAATAAAAAACCTTTGAATGTTAAAAAAAGAAACTCTGGATTAAATAATTAAAGCCCCCTTACCAACTAGAGGATGCCACCAGCAGTTTTTGTGTCTGAAGACTCTCCCTCCCTTTACCACTTCTAACAATGCACATATGCTTTTAATATAGACACGTGAGGGTTTGTTGTGACAACTGGTTTCAAAGCAGAAGCAAGGCAACCACCAGGACGTGGGGTCAGCACAAGGAAAGCTGCATGCCAAACAGCCCTCACATGGCCTTCTCTAGCGAGCGAGCGCTCAGCCAGAACCGCTGAGGAGGACAGGGAGACATGCTGCCCAGGGGCACCAGCCACTCTGCCCTGGCAGACTGGGCCAGATGGGGCTTTCTCAGCAGACACACTCCTGACTCAAAGGGAACACGTGTCTCTGTGAGGCCCCGGAGGAACATCCCTCCCGAGCCCCAGCCCAATGGGAGCATGGAGATGGTACAAACCTCTGGCTGGATGGCTTTGAAAACGGGGATGTCCATCAGTGTGATCTGACTCTACAAGAGAAGAGAGGTACAGGGTTAGGGGCCTTTAACGTGACACTTGAAACACAGAAGCCCTACATATGTATGGGGTACCATGTGACAGCTGGACACGAGTGTAGTGTGTAACATTTAATCAGGTTAGAAGTATCTATCTTCTCAGACAGCTACAATTCTTCATGATGAAGCCTCCACAATCCTCCGTGCTTTCTGCAGTACACAGCCCGGCCTCTGCACTAACACAGCTGAAACATCTTTCTGCACTACAGTCCCACCACACAATCTCCCCCTCTTCCCAGGCTCTCTGGGCTCAGGAAACCACTTTTCCACCCTAGCATCCACGAAACTGACCTATTTGTTTGTTTATGCTTTTCCAAGACAGGGTTTCTCTGTGTAACAGCTCTGGCTGTCCTGGAACTCACTCTGTAGACCAGGCTGGCCTCAAACTCACAGAGATCCTCCTGCCTCTGCCCCCTGAGTGCTGATATTAAAGCACTCTCCAGGGCAATTGATCTTTTTATATGCCACATATGAGGGAGACCATGTGGTGCATGTCTCTCAATGCCTGACTTGCTTCACTTAACAGAATACTCTCTAGTTCTAACTGTGTTGTCTCAAGTGACAAGATTTCATTCTTTTTTTAAAGTTGAATAATGACCCACTGTCTCTATGTGCCCCATTTTCTTTATCTATGCATAGATTTACCAACTCACTTTGTTTCCATGTCTTGGACGTCATTAGTGGACTTCACTTGTTTTGGAGACATACCCCGTGCTACGGCTGCTGGCTCATACACTAGCTCTTCTGAGAATTTTTTAGGAGCATCTCCACTGTTCTCTGTGACAGCTACTCCAGCATACATGCCCAGCCACAGCACACACAGGAGACCTTTTCTCTGCATCTCACCAGTGAATGCTGTCTCTCAACTTTTTGGCAACAGTCCTTTTCCCTGGAGTTAGTGAGATCTCATATACTTGAGCTGACTTTTCCTGATGACCTCTGGGCATCCTTCCATGTCCCACGGCCACCTGCATGCCTTCTCTGGGAAAGTGTACCTAGTCTACTGCCCAGTTATGAATTCCACGGTCTCTGTTTCATCTGTGCTTTTTGCTAGTGGGCTTCCTGAAATTCCTTATATATTCTGCGTCATAACCTCTTGGCGAATGTATAGTTTGGAAATATTTTCCATCTGGCAGTTCCTTCATCATTTCATGTATACCATTTATTTAAATTTGAGTGCAATTGATAGCTTATCACACACATTTTAGAATAGTATATCTACAACTTCTTAAAATTAGGTAGTCTAATGGAAACAAGAACAATGTTATACATAAAAATTTCAGACTAAATGTTTCTACCTCTGCTCCATCTCCCAGATGACTATGGTGAGCCTGAGGCTAGAAGTTCATCTCGTTTTTAAAGGGAAGGGCGGGCGAGATTTACAGAGGAGGGGGTGTGGTGGGCGCAGCACAGAAATTTATTTCTGCTCCTCATCAGTAATAAAATTCAGACTGTATTAAAATGACTTGAAATGAAAGTAGTAGAAGAAAAACACAGTGCAGGCAGTACGGACTCAACCGGGTCAGACCTCTCATGGGGGTGCCATGTCAAATATCCTGCATATCAGATATTTACATTACAACTCATAACAGTAGCAAAATTACAGTTATGAAGTAGCAGCGAGTCTGTTATGAGGCCACCCCGTATCCACTGCCCTCTGTCAGGTTACTCTTGCACAGATCGAAGAAAACAGAGGTAGATCCCATAGTGGCAGACAGGCTGATGCCATAATGGGGTCAGAGTAAGCTCATGTGGGGACCAGGGGAAAGACATCATCATAGCAATTCTTTGTATGTCACATGGGAGCCAGGTGTCAGCTGCCACATGCCTCTGAGACAGGCCAGTGAGACACATTCAGATCTTGCAGTCCACATGGTAGAAATTCAAAATAAGAGCTACAGAAATTCTGATGTGACGAATACTCCCATCAGAGCCAAGCTTTGAAGAGAAATGGCTCTCCACCACACACTACAGGCGTCTCTGCAGGGAGTGAGTGCTACAGCCTGGAAGAGGCTTATCCGAGCACTGTACATCCCACAGCCCCAAAGAGAAAAGCGGCTTTATGTGGTTAAGGGAAACTAGTTGGTTAACCAAAGGAAAAAAATTGGTTTTTGTTTATGATGAATATACATATTCCTAACAGTGCCACACTAAATGCTCACACTCTAGCCATAGTCTTCATGGAAGGCTTTCCCAAGACCATAATAAGCAAATAAAAGCTGTTGGCTAATGTTTATCATATGATGGAAGATACCTGAAAGTCTGCCATTAGATCCCTCTGCCAGGGAACAGCTGCAAGCACTCGCAGAACACTAAACAGTCAGCTCCAAAGGTATTCCTCAGTTAAGAGCTCACAGAGCCAAGGCCCTGTGGCCCTGGCTGTGGCCTATCATGACTGTGTTTTACAGTGCCACAACCAGAATAATGGTAGTCACAGCCAGAGCCCGGGGAGCGATGAGCAGAAACCACACCAGAGCCATGAGATCCATGGCCAGAGGCACAAAAATGACAACCAAAGTGCTACTAAAGCCACAACAAAGCTAGGGGAGCCACAGGAGGCCACAACCACAGCCACAAAAAGCCCCAATGACAGCCACTGGAGCCGTGATCAGAGCCACCGGAGTGACAAACACAGCCATGAGAGGCCATGCCCACAGCCACAGGAATCAAGACAAGAGCTTTGGGAAACTGTAACACAGAGTCACGACAGGCCACAGCCAGGGCCACAGGGACCCATGACCAGACTCTTGGGAGCTATGTATGACCACAGCCTCAGCAACCACAGCCAGTGCCACAAGAGCCATGTCTAGAGCTACGGGAGGCCACGACCAGAACCAGAGAGTGACAACGAGAGCCCAGTAGACCACAACTAAAGCCACAAGAGACCACGGCTAGAGTCATAGGAACCATCACCAGAGCCACAGAAGGCCGCAACAGAGCCATGATGACAATGACCAGGCCATGACCAACATTTGAGAAACCTCAGATTCTCAGACTAGGAATATAGACAGTACAAAAGAAGCCGCTGGCTGGCAGCCAGAGTCACACAAACAGCAAAGGTCCACCTGTGGTTGCCGTGTAGAGGCTGGGAAGGAGGAGGAAGAGGAGGGGGACGGGAGAGGGAGGAAGGAAGAGAGGAGGATGGCATGCCAGGGACCAGTCATGGCTCTGCAGAGAAACGCAGCCTTGAAACAGTACTCAGAGTCAGGCTTGAAGTCACCCCAGAGCCAATACTCCCTCCCTAACAAAACCCCAAGAGAGGGAAACATCATGGCAAATGAGAAGCCAGCTCTGCTCCACCAAGGGATCATCCAGAAACCAAACACAGGCTGAAGAAAATGGCACTGTCTACTGCTGCAGGGGATGGCACATGAGCACAGAGGCAGTAGACGTGACAGGGAGCAGAGTCACAAGAGTCACGCAGGCACAGGGTCCACAGCCGGGGAGCGGGGCAGGCAATAGGGCTCTGGCTTGGTGAAACGCGTCAGCAGCAGGTGCAGACCTGCCAAATGTGCCGGCTTGAGACTCTCACGTGGGAGCTACCTCTCAGTCCCCTCACACCTCCTGGCTGCTCAGTGCCTGGCCGGTGACACAAAAGGTAGAGCTGGTCTGGAAGTGCAAGGCACACAGGCTGGCTCCTGAGCTGAGCCCTCCTGCTGAGCTGTGGGGACTATTGGGGAGCAATCCTCCTGTATTCCTCGCTGAGTCCTGGGTGTGCAAGGGGAAACTCCCCAAATTGGATGGAGTTCATGAAGCCCACCCCTGTGAAGGTGCCAACATGTTGGACACAGCTTCTCTTTAGCGTGACTGCATTCCACCAACTCCACTTGGGTACTCCATGAGACTTACCACCCAAACAGTGCCTGTCCATAAATGGTTTTATTCACCTCAGTTCATGGAGGAGGACTTTGTGGTTTCTACTCATTCTGCCATCTTAGAGTAGGGGTGAGGGAGTCTACTTTTGTTAATTTCCTTTATTTCAGTTTCTATCTGGGGAAATGTTGCAATCTTACTGGAAACGAGGGTGTTTTTAGGTCACTGAAGAAAGCTAATAGTTATGGCAGTGAGTTCAAAGAGGGACAGAAATGCAAGGAGTCCACCTTAATGCCTGGGCCTGAGGTGTCGTCTATAGGTGGGGCTCCCACACTGAAACTCCACGGGGTCCCGGAAGGTAAGAGACCATGCTGGCTCTGCAGGCCCGGGGAGAGTGCCAGTCTCAATGGGCTGCCCCCAGACACGGGCACTGACTGCATTTTGCTGTGTCCTGTCAGGTACAACATCGTATTATCAAATGCCATACCCCAGAGTAGTAGCACCCATTACTAAAGAAACCCAGAACACCCAGCTTTCGGAACCCACCACTGCCACCTCCTTTCTCCCCACGACATACATGCTGGCTCAGGAGCCTGGGGTGTGTGACAAGTGTCATTTCAAAAGTTAAGAGGAAGACATTGTCCCCCAAAGATAATATGATCTGATTAAGCTGAAAAGAAATAGGCCCCAGTGCAGAGAGATGGACAACACTCCAGATCTGCACTCTCCACCTACTCAAGACACAGCCTAGCCAGGCTGACAGGGCACTGTGTGAGGACACCAACTCAGAAGTCGGGGAGACTGGGTTTGAGCCACCCACGTGCACAGATGTGCGAGCCAGTTTCTTCTCCTCTCTGTGCTTTGGATTCCTCGTCTATAAGCTGACAAAGGGGTGCACACCAAAAACACAGTGAGCTGGGTGTGCGTGGAAGTGAATGTGTCATTCCGTCACCTGGGGTTCCTAAGCACTTCAATTTCCATGTATGCATCCATTCCACAAACACTGTGGTACTGACAGTCACATACATGAAGGCCCTGAACAACACCAAAATCTGCAAGTGCTCAAACCCCCATGCATAAAATGCCTAGCATAGAACCTATATGTGTTGTCCCACATATTCTGAGTCCTCTTGGATGACTAATAACCTATTAGAAAATAAATTCTGTGCAAAGAGTCACTGCTGCTGTTTAGAGAAAAATGACCAGACAGTCTGCGCATACTTGGTGCAGGAGTGAGTTTTTGATGCATGGTTGGTGGGTCCCATGTACAGAGGGCTGACCATGCACAGGGTAGCATGTGATATACACATCTATGTATATATGCATACATACACACAGGGGCCAGATTTCTCTCTAGAGATATTTCACTCTAGAAGAGTAAGTTACAAGTGGAAGAAAAGAACTGACTTAACAGAATTAACCTCTCATATGCATTCCATAGTACACACACATAACAACAACAACAATAATAGTAAATTATAATTTTTAAAAAGAGTAAATTACATTTACAAACTGTGTGTCTGTACCAATATTGAGCTTGGAAAGCAAATCCTAGATCCCACGCAGAGCCTCTAGTTGCCAGAGTCTGTCTGTTGCGTGGATGTCAGGCCTTAGAGCATTGCTGCAACACCCCAAACCCTCAGGTTAAATCAAAAGTTGCCCCAAACTTATTTGCAAGGACAGTGGCTGCGGTGATGAGGAGGACTCAAGGCATTTTATGAAATTGCTCTGGCTTCCAAGGAAATTTTAAAAGGTATCCACCAGACTGGAGAGATGGCTCAGTGGCTGAAAGTGTAGACTGCTCTTCCAGAAGGCCTCAGTTCAGTTCCAAGCACCCACACCAGGAAACTCACCACTGCCTGTAACTCCAGTTCTCAGGGGATATGATGCCCTCTTCTGGCCTCCATGAGCACTGCACTCATGTGAACATACACATATGATTTAAAAATAAAAATTTAAAAAGTTTAAAAGCATTCCTAAGTGTGATTTCAAGACTAGAGATCAAACCAAGGAATTAAAAAAAACTGATAAGAAATTGGATCCTATGACCTCTTATTGGTTAGTCTGAGGCAATTTCAAAACCCCTTGTGGAATGCTCAGACCCAACCCTGCTTCACCAGCACATCTGAGGAGCCAGCACTACACCCCAGACACAGAGGCACCATCCTCACAAGACACCCCTCCTCCTGTGTGTCTGTACCAGTATTGAGCTTGGAAAGCAATTCCCAGACCCCACACAGAGCCCTGCCCAGGCCACTCAGACCACCAGTCCTTACAGCCATTTCCTAAGAAGCAAGGTAAATAAGTTCAGGGGCCAGTTGGACTGGCTTCTGTCTGACCTCATTTTGGAACACTTGGCTTATTTATAATCAACAGTGGGTTTTCCTGGGAAAAGTCTGATCCCTTCTTGCCACCAAAATGGAATGTGACACTTGCCATAGCTGGACTGGACTGGAGAGGTATTTGTTTTTCTTTGAAGAGAACAACTTCAGAAAACACCACCTTCCACAGGGTTGACTGGCTCCCAAACCTCCCGCCTGGAGTGGCGGGCCCTAAGAAGGCCTGTATTCATGGCCAGGGCCCACACCATGGCCCTCTCTCCCGCTACCCTCCCACAGCCTTCGTACCTGTGGAGTGGCAGAGGTGACCAGCACGCTAGCCATCAGACCATTCCTCTTGTACATAGTCTCCAGGCCTCAGGGAGCTCCGGTGCCACCTCTGCTGGTGACATAACCTGCCTGCAAGGCAAAGGTACCCATAAAAACCTGCTCTGACCCCACAGAACCATCAGTAACTCCAGTTCCAAAGGTCTGACACCCTCTTCTGGCTCCCATGAGCAGTGCATACACCGGAACACACATGCATGCAGGCAAATTAATAGTTAAAAAAGTGTAGTAAGCAGGGCATTGACCTGTCAGGAAGACACAGCTGAGAAACAGGCTCAAACAGATGACAATGGAGTCAGCAGGAACAAAGTTGGTGAGCCAGCTGGAGTTTAGGGAGAATTACCATACAACAAGGGCATTCAGATATCAGAGGGAAACACAGCATTTTAAAACCTTGAAACAATTTCTATCTTTTTGTACACTTCAGTGTTGTCTATTATAAAATAGGTATGGACACTTGCAGCAACACAACACCTAGGGGAGAAAAGAAGTTGCACACTTGAAGGGTAGCTCCCAGGATTAAAGACAGACTCCAGGCGAGGAGGCCACGCTGCATGGTAATTTGGCGCCATCTGGTGGTCAACTGATTAAATGAACACCAGTATCCCAACAATTGCCAAAGAGGTCAGATTCACCAAGGTGTACAATTGTATGAAATCATGTCTGCCATCTGGGCGGCAACAGTAAGGGACTGGGGTGTCAGAGTCAGGGTGGAATTTATGTAGCTGGCTTGATTCCTTTTTTATTACAGAAGTTAATTCATTGAAACTGACAATATTTGGTTATCACAAGACAGAGGTGGAGTGAGAGGAGGCTGAATAGCATAAATCAGAACCCAGGCCATTAGCAGCCCATAAAGGAGTGTCCAGCCTCAGGACACAGGGCGCTCAGCTATGGGTCTGTTGTCGTGGGAGTGCCTGGAGTGAGACCCAAGAACGTGGCTGCACCGATGGACAGCCACCTACTTCCCCACCCTCGGTGGCTTACGAGCTTCAACCTTCTTGACTGAAACAGTGCCTCCTGAATAGCCCAGCAGTGTTGGGGACATCCTGTGACAGACAGACTGATGACCCTGGACCACTACCTGGAATACCCTCCACACGCCTCCATCCTGTGTACTCTGCTCTGCTGAGAGCTGCCCTTCCCTGCCGAGTCAGCCATGAGCTCCGTCCCACAACCAACCCTATCTCAGGACCCTCAAGTGACAAGGCTCAGGACCCAGCGGTCCAAGGTCTGAATTCTGGGTCTGCTGCTAAGAATTTCGCTACCTCTGGGCTCAGACTGCATTTGCATGCAGCCATGGTGAAGATCAAAACTTGACTGGCCTCCAAGAGGACAGGGTGCCACGTCCTTGTCTGAGAACCTCCTGTGCATCAAGTTCTTCCACCAGAACCACCTCTGTGGGCAGTGCAGGTCACAGCCCAACCAGGGTTATTTCAGCTTTGCCCCGCCCCGGGGCTGTGTGTCCAGGAAAGTGGATGAACCACTCCTTAGTCTGCAACAGACACGAGGGCACTGTCAGTGTGAGGCTACGCTGAACCCCCATCATACTCCAGACCTCGGGTCTCTGGCTATCAGGTGGAAGATGTCAAAACCGTGGGAGACCTCAGGTGCTCGGAGAGCCAACCAGTGCTTGGAGGCGAAGTCTGGGAAGGAACGGACCAAGGTACCAAACCACCGAGAATCACAGACCCTGCAGGACACGTCCTGGGTTAGAATTGCCTCCCCAGCCACCTCCTGGGCCTAGCCTTTGGCAGTGGCTCTACCGCTCATGCAGCCCTCCAAAAAGTACACGGATTGTGGGAGCCACCAGGCTACCCAAGACTGCTTCTCCCTAAGAAAGCCGCCCTTGGAGCAGTGGCTTGCTTGCAGGAAGAACAGACAGAACACACAAGGACTTTACAGAAAGTGCTGGAAGCTTTCCACAATGGAACAGCATGGCTTTTGAGGTTAAAATATTAAGTCAGTGGAAGAACTGAAAACGGTGGGAAGTCAGAGGAACAGATGTCTCAAAACCCAGGGCAATAATAGAAAGATGGAAATGGTGAATTACCACGGGAGCCGCCCAGATGCCTCATCCGGGAGTGGCACCGGCTGGTGGGGCTTCCAGAAGAGAAACCACAGAAGATCAATAGGTGAAACTTTGACTTTGACCACGTTACACAATACCACAGCTTGGTTCTTCAGAGTGGTGGGATGGCTGTGCGTGCACACACTAAGGCCAACAGTTAGGTCTCTAAATCCCAAGAAGAGGAGAGTCTCATCTTGGTGGGGAAAGGTAGAGGGTTTTTTATTCCTGGATGCTATATCTGCAGACTGCAAGGAAGGGGCCATCCCTGCCACACACAGCCAATACTTGCCCAGCTGTCCTTCCAGAAGAAAGCCATTTTAGCATGGGAGAGGGATCAGGTGTTCCGGTACCTGAAGCCAATGGTGGGGCAGAGCGACTGAGAAGGGAAGAGTGCGGGGAGGCACAGGGGCCTAGGACCTGTAGCTCAGTCTGCAACAGTGTCCAGTGCAGCTCTGCTGGAAGTTCCTTGTTAAACTGTTACAAGGTTCTTAAAACACCGGAGACCAGCCGGGCCACGCCTTTAATCCTAGCACTCGGGAGGCAGAGGCAGGTGGATCTCTGTGAGTTTGAGGCCAGCCTGGTCTACAAAGTGAGTTCCCGGACAGCCTCCAAAGCCACAGAGAAACCCTGTCTCGAAAAAACCAAAAAAACAAAACAAAACAAAACAAAACAAAACAAAACAAAAAAACACCGGAGACCTACTTACCTTACAGGAGATAACAACGGGCTGAAGAGAAAGGTTGCAACACACACACCCTATCCCACCCCCCATTCCCACCCCCGCCCCACCCCTGCAAAATGTAAGGATTTGAAGGAGAGATAAGGGAGTGGGGAGACGGTCATTCCATCTCTAGGACCCTCACCACAGGAAGGGAAACATGGAGACAAGTTTTTCTCATACAGAAAGACAGCTAAAGGCTCAGTTGCGTTTGCTGGGAATGGAAGCTATATTATATATAACAACTCAAGCTTGGTTTTGGCACATAGGATCGGTTCCCCTATGTGGCAGAGGCTGAAACTATGAGTTAATGCTATCACACAGAGGCGTACAGAAATGGGGCTGGCCACGGCTGAAAGGGAGGATGTGATTAGCGTGTTTCATACTCTGCGTGGGGCCTTGAAGTCATGGCTTTTGTTTATCTGGTTTCTTGGTTTTGGCTATATGTTGTTTTCTCAATTAAAAGAGGAAATCCATTTTTTATTAAGAAAATTTAAAATCAAAGAACACTCTAGGTAAATAATACACTGTTTCTGTCATTCGCATCTTTTGAGACTATGTTTACAAACATGTTTAAATAGAGGATGTGAAATAAAGGATGGAGCATACCGTTCCCACACGGCCACTCCCGTTTCTAGACATCACATCGCTCCTGAATCTGAGCCAAACTGTATTCTGTTGCCCTAAGGGCCTCAGGCAGATGTGGGAATATGCAGTGGGTTTTCTCAGAAGAGGGCTGTGGGTAACTAAAGCTGTCAGGATAGGGTTTTTGGGTGGTAGCTCAGTGACCCTCTTCTGGCTATCTTGGAGTACGCCAAGGATGTGGCCAGGTTGTGACCCGGTGCAGTGAGGAGGGAGACACAGTTCATGACGTATTTGATGAATGCTGTAAGTAAGTGTGGATGCCGGGTCAGCCTGAAGAAGTCCACACAGTAGACATCGCAGAAGAGGTCTGGAAAGGGAGAAGTGACATTTCAAATAAGGCGCCACAGCCGGAATAGATGAGGGTGGTGTTGAGGAGAAGGAGCCAGCCCTCTCTGCCCAGCCCATGACCAACTCTGCTCACAGCTGGGTCAGCTGGGTCAGCTGGGTCAGCGAGTCTTCTCCCTGGTCACAAGTTATCCTTAGCACCTAACGAGACTCAGCAGCAGCCAGCACACAGGAAGCCGCGCTCAGAGCCAGGCTGACCTAGGCTAACCCCACTGTGCCACTCGCTTGCTGTGTGACTTCCAAGAAATCCTCAGCTGAAGTCCTTCCCTTCCTGCCCTGCACTGTAAATCAACAGATCCTTCCAGCAGCCTCCTTGGGGAACCAACCCCACACGAGTGGGTCCGTTTTAGGGAACCGCATCAATTCTCCACAGCGTAGCTGGCCACATAGCTTCACTTTCTGCTCCTCAGCAGCAGGGCTCAAGGGGATGAAGCTGCCACAAGAACCTGGAAAACGCTGTCCAGGTACAGTCTTTAACACTTGGTGGCTGTTCCTAACTAAATAGAACCTTGACACTTCTTCAGGAAAATACTCTACCTCTCCCACTGTTTCCTTCCCTCAAGGCCATGACCATAAAGGGGTGGGAGCTGGGAGTCCACAGCTACTGTGTGAGAGAGACGCTGAGCAAGACACAGCCCTGCCTTCAAGGAGCTAGGGTCTAGACCAGGGGGTAAGGCAGAGTAGACTGAAGGGCAAAAATACAAAGCAGGGACGGTGCAGGTGCAGCCAGGGCCACGGGAGGGTTCCATGTGTGCAAAGGGTGTCCATGAACTAGGATGCAGAACCTCCAGCGTAAGTGTGACCATCGGTGGGAGGGCGTGGAGGGGATGGCCAGCACAAGACAGTCCCGAGAAGACAACAGTCACATCTACCCATCCTCAACTGCATCTCACCCATCACTGTAGAGCCACCTGCAGCTCCTACAGTGACCTGAGCTGGCCCTCTCCGGCCAAGAGCCCACAGCAGAGACAATTCAAGGTGAAGAAAGTAGCTGATCTAGACAGTGAGAACCACCTATGGGGAGTACACACAGGCCTGGAGAGAAGAAAGGGTAAAAAGAGCCACAGGACAGAGTGACAGCTGTTGGAGCGGCCACAGTAAGCCCCAGGAGAGAACAGAGACCAGTGGGACACCCCAACCTGAGGACTAGAGGAGATCCCACAGCTTGATATGGGAATGAGGGGGCACTCTGTCACCATAAGACAACACCTACGGTGATAGATTTACAAAAAGAAAATATTTGGCTCAGAGTTCTGCATGTCCCCATCCAGTGAGGGTAGAATGTCTCCAAGCGACCGTTCAATCAGGGCAAACTGCTCTCCTCATGAGCCAGGAAGCACAGGCAGAGACAAGGCAAAACCTCAGGTCCCATATTCTCCGTCTCGGGCAGTACCACACTGACCTAAGGACCTCCCGCTATGCCCCCACCTCTCAGGGGCCCACTACCACCTCCCAACAGTATCATCCTGGGGACCAAGTTCTAGTTGGTATTATTGACAAAAGCCCAGAGGCAGACACTTGGGTTAAAGCTGAAGATCAGAAAAGCAAAGCAGCCAGCCACTGGACAGTTCTCACCTCTACCAATGCTCAGACCAAAACAGCGATCCTGTCCTCAGACCGCATCTCCAGACTGCACTCCTCCTCAGACTGCCTGAGCTCCTGTCTCCTTCCATCTTATATTCCTCTCTAGTGCTGGGATTAAAGGTGGGGGATCCCAAGTCTCGAGATCACCTTTGTGTGAGCTGTTTCTCTTTAGACTGGATCAGTTTCATGTAGCTTAGTGTGGCCTTGAACTAATAGAGATCTGTCTGCCTCTGTCTTCCAAGGGCTGGGGTTAAAGGTGTGTGCCACCACTGCCTGGCCTCTATGGCTAACTAGTGTGGCTAGCCTTGTACTCTTGATATTTAGGCAAGTTTTATTTGTTAGATCGTAAGCAAAATATCACCACAAACTGGCCTTTTGTAGAATCCTCATGCTTAGCAGACCCCACTGTGCACATGCTCACCAGGGAGGCCTGACGTTCCCTCCCTCAGCCTACCAGGCCCATTTGGGAGGTGGCCTTGCTGACTACAGTCCTGCTGGTTCTGCTGCACCAGGGATCACCTGCTCAAGGGAAGGGAAGGACACCAGTCAGGCTTTGTGACCCCTGACCAGTGGGCTCATGCCACCCATCCAATCTGCCGTGAAAAGCTGATGCGCCACAGGCTTATGAATTGCTTTTCCAAGCCCATACGACTCAATGCTGTGAGGTCTGGCTTCACCCTGTCCTTTGAAATGCTGAACACATTACCCATGGATCGATATCTGATATTACCATTAGCATGTCAGATGCCAAAGCCTGCTCTAAAATCGCAGGTATTGCTCCTCGATGGCAGCTACTCTTTTCCCTCCTCACCTAGGATGCAGGGTTTGCATGGGGAACTGACCTCAAAGAAAAACACTGGAAAAATGCATCAGGTGGGTCACAACCAGATCAGAGTCCAAAGGCTCAACGCAGCAAGGAAGGCACTCCAGAGTAAGGGTGAGGCTGTCTGCAGGGGCGGGGGCAGGGGCAGGCCTGGGAGTGCAGGGTGACAAGGCAGCCCACTAGTCATGCCACACAAACAGTGCCTGCAGGCTTGGCCTATTCTTGTTTACTTCTACCCTCCCCCAGGGCTGCTCCAAAGTGCCCCTTTCTCCCTACCCCTAAGACTGTAACCTCAGCTCACCTAACTTTTTCATCATCCACTGTGGCGACTTTGTATTTTTTAAGGCACTTATAACATATCTAAATATGTTTGTAAATTAAATATACACTCTAAGGTACATTTTACAGCCTCTACACACACTGTAAAATAAATAGAAATATAAGATTATAGAGATAAAGATATGTTAAAAATAATTGTACTTTATTCATTTCTGAAGTACTTAACTAATAAAAGCATTTTTTTTCTTGTTGTAAGTAGCCCTGGCTGTCCTGGAACTGTAGACCAGGCTGGCCTTGAACTCACAGAAATCCACCTACCCCTGCCTCCTGAGTGCTGGGATTAAAGGTATGTGCCACCACTGCCTGGCATGAAAGCAATTTTTTTTTTACCAAGAAGAAAGTTTTAATTTATGTCAAATTCGAAATCTCTATAGAACATGTGAAACTAAAGATTACATATTAGGTCAAGGTTAAAGTGTGGCATTTCTTTTTTTTTTAATTTAAATTAGAAACAAGGTTGCTTCACATGTCAATTCCAGGTCCCTCTCCCTCTCCCTCCCCTCCTTCCACACCCTCCCACCAAATCCTCCTTTCTCCCCTCCCCCAACCCCCACTCTGATCCCCAGGGAGGGTGAGGCCCTCCACTGGGAGTATCCATAGACTGTCATTTCATTCAGGGCAGGGCCTAGGCCCTCCCCAAGAGTCCAGGCTGAGAGAGCATCCCTCAATGTGGGATGGGCACCCAAAGTCCATTTGTATGCTAGGGATAAATACAGATCTACTACCCAAGGCTCCTTAGATTACGTAGGCCTCTTCACTGACACCCACATTCAAGGGGTCTGGATCAGTCCCATGCTGGGTTCCCAGCCATCAGTCTGGGGTTCAAGAGCTCCCCTTTGTTCAGGTCAGCTGTTTCTGAGGGTTAAACAAGCCCATTCTTGACCCCTATGCTCATCAGTCCTAAAAACAATTTTCTTAATGTTTATATAAAATTGTTTACAGAAGTACAATGCATCTAAGAGTACACAGTCCTGAGGAAAGACCATGAGGGATTCTCCCTTACAACCAGCAGCCGTGTGAAGATCGTAACCCACCTCTAAGGGGCACCCACTACTGGGGCTTTTGTTAGCATGGATTTGCCTTGTCTACTCCCAATCTATAAGGGACACACGCAGCATATGTACCAGTGTCTGTGTGGGAATGAATATTATAGTTCACCCAGCTTTTCTAGCTGAATTGGTGCTCACTGGCCCCTTCTGACTCTGGTGTCCCATCAGGGAATCGGCATTCTACTAGGATCCTAATAGGGTATCTGTCCATCCTATTACTGACAAGCTCTGGCCTTGCTTCCCATTTGGGCAATTTGAGTCAGTCATGCTGCCAACATTGCGGAACAAGGTTTCTGGGACACACCAGCCTGCTACTCTCTGTGTCAGTCTCAAAGCTGGCTTTGACCTAGTGGGGGGGTGGAGGTTGTGTCTGGCATTACCAGACAATGCTAGTTTCCGTGATGGCTAAGTCAGCTTACACTCCCACCAGCACGGATAGAAATTTGCCTACTCCATGGTCTTGCCATCATTTCTTCTTCCTATTAGGTATTCCAGTGAAGAGGTGTTCACAGGATAAACATGACAATCTCTAGGGAACAGTGACACCTACAGCTTCTCAAACTTACAGACCTGAGGTGAATATGAACCAAGTGTGATATGGTTGCCTAAATATAGTTTCTTCAAAAACCCTACGGAGAGGCCACTAAAGCACTGTGGGAAAAGACACATTGGTCAACTCAAATGCAAGCACAGAAGGAAGGGGGGACAGATACATCCCAAGAGCTGAGAGGAGGCTGGTAGTGACCCTGTTGTTTTCTTACTTTTTCCATAACTAACGTTTTTAAATAAAAAATTTTAAACAGATAGGACTTCTGGGACCCAAACTTACTCTTTAAACATCTGGAATTCAGTGGTTCTCAGACACTTTCTGTGTCTAAGGATCTGCCTCTACTGGACAAGTCACAAAATAGAATCATGCAACAACGGGCCTTCCTTTTACTGTGAATGTTTCTCGTTCACCCATACGACAGCACGAAGCTGTACTAATACAACAGTCTGCTGCATGCAGCTCAAGGGGCCCACACAATGGACGTCCGTCCTTCTATCCATTCATCGGTTGACAGGAATTTGGGTGTTTTTTACTCTATTACAATGCAGTTAGGAGGTATATGCCTCAGAGTGGAATGGCCAGGTCACATGGTAACTCAACATTCAGCTGCCTGAACATTGCTGCTTTCCAAAGACTATGCACAGAACAAAGGCGTCCATCAAGCTGCTCGAGTGTGAGGAGACAGCGTCCCAGGAACGCCCCGAAAGCGGCTCCGGCAGTAGCACACCTGTTGCCACCCCGTGAGCAGAAGGCTCACACCCAGACACATGGAGGCCTGAGACGGCGCCCAGCTTCAGTCCTCGTGTCAGCGCCGTTCTCGGGACAGCACGCGCATGCAGGGAGGGGCTCTGCTTTGAGCTGCATCCCACGCCTGCCTCAACTTTATGCTTTATCATCTTTCGGTGATCATTTCGTGTTTTACTTTGCAATCACAGTCATAGTTACATAGAAGTGGCTGCGCCCTGGAAAGGCTCCACTCTGCTGGTCCTCTCCCACAGTCATGCCTGCGCACGTGACTGAGGGTCTGCCCATGCCTTCTATCACATTTTCTCCAGGAATGGTGTTAGTGTGGGTGCTGGGGTATCTGTGATGGCTTCCTGTTGCAATCTGATGTGATCTGAAACTCGGCTGGGTGGCAACCACTCCCCCGGCCACTGTTCCTTCCCCACAACGGGATGGCACTGCTCCACTGGTCCCAGGCAGGGCCACTGTGGATGAACTTTGTCAAAATGGCACCTTTCTTTGAAGGGTGCTTTGGCAAAGGTGCAAATTGTGACTGCCTTTGAAATTGACATTTCACCTAGATGATAGGTGTTCATTTTGCTATTTTATGTGGTTCACAAGCAGCCCTTACAATCTGCAGGCTTGGGTCTTTTTCTGGTTTAATTGAGGATGTCTGTTTGTTTGTTTTTTTGTTTTTGAGACAGGGTTTCTCTGTGTAACAGCCCTGGCTACCCTGGAATTCACTTTGTAGACCAGGCTGGCCTCGAACTCAGAGATCTACCTGCCTCTGACTCGAGAGTGCTGGGATTAGAGGCGTGCACTATCACCGCCCAACTCTGAGGGCTCTTTCTAACCACCGTACTGACCTCCAGTTTAGGCACTCTGGAGGCCACACACTGGCCCGTCTCGTTCAAGCATCTCATCAGTTTCCTTGCTCCGAGCCCAAGACACTCCCCAACTATGGGTACCGCTTCTCACTTCTGACGCTGGCATGTGTGATTTACTTTCTAACATCCTTCAGTCAGCAAGTCCCTTCTTTTCCCAGCCTGATATCTCATCTTTCAGAGCATCTTTGACTTCCCCAAGAGGGCAACACAGATGATAGGACACCTATCCCCGTTTAATGAGCAAACTTCCTTACAGGCTAAATCTTCTGGGTGCATCGCACTAGTGTTAGTTTTTCTGCCTTTTTTACTTGTCTGTTCTTTGTTTTCTACATTGTTTTGAAATAGGGTCTCACACTGTAGCCCAAGTTGGCCTCAAATGTTGAAGGTTGGAATGCAGATAGAGCTCTAACAACCATCTTGGACAATGAGATAGCCTCAGATTTAGAAAGAACTTAGGTCTCTGACCCAGCATGCTCCTTACCTACTTTGAGCCAATAACCTTTCCTAACTTCTCACACATGAAGAAGAAACTTGTATCTTATTATGTATTTGTTCTCTTGCATTTCTTTGTTTTGTTGTTTGAGACAGGGTTTCTGTGTGTAGCCCTGGCTCTCCTGGAACTCACACTGTAGACCAGGCGGGCCTCAAACTAGAGATCTGAATCCCTCTGCCTCCTGAGTGCTGCGTTTAAAGATGTGCACCACCACTGCCCAGTTTCTCTTGCATTTCTAACACTTGCAGCCCAACCCAAAGAATAATAGTTAAATGAGAAAATGGTTCCCAATAGCTACAGTCATATGAAGCTCAGCCTTCATTGCCCACATCACTGGACTTAGAATCCCACTCAGAAGTCTCTGAGGGCATTTGCGGAGGTTTAAGGAAGGAGGAAAGACCCTTAGTGTGGGCAGTACCATCCTGCAGTCTGGGGCTGAAGAAACCTCTCTGCCTCCTGATGGCAGACAATGTCACGGACTCACATTCCCACCATCATGACTTCCTGCCACAGTGGCCCTATCCCTTAAATTGTGAGCCAGTTTGAGTCCCTCCTTCCTTAATTTTTTTCCCAGAGGCATTTTGTTACAGCAATGAGAAAAGGTAATCAACACAAGCCATCTCTATTCTCCATCAACAAAGACTCACACAGTGTTTTACACAAATCAACCAAACACATTGAAAGGAATCTGTACAAATGAGGGTGACTTCACTGCTTTAAAAAAATTAACATGTGTGGGGTGGGAGTTTCCATCAGGGGTGTGCTTGCCTAGCAAGCACAAGGTTCTGGGTTCAGTCTCCAGTACCAAAGGAAAAAATTCTCATTTTTAACCAACTCATTTTCCCAAAAGAACATTACTATTTTATAATGTCTTATACAACACCTCATAATCATGCTACATCTTTACTAACACTTAGAATCTATGTTGTCATCACTGTTATCACATTTAAATGCTCTGGAAAAAACCAAACACTGATTAATTTATTTTAATCTGTTCATTCAGTGCCCATTAGTAAAGGTTATTATGTAACAAGCATAGCTAAAAAAATGAAGCTTTGGGGTTAAAGGACAAACATTAGGAAATAATCCTAATGCCGCACACCATGGTATGCCAACTAAGATACCCACGGAGGTGGTGGGGGTACTGAAAACATTTTGTCCTCCTCGCCCAGGCAGGAATGGGATGACTCCTTCACAGTCAGCTTGGACCCGCTGCCAAGGCTTGGGATCTTGTGCTGTCACTTCCCATCAAGGCGTGTTCTCTGTGACTTCCTGACTTAGTTACTAATAACCACCATGCTCCCCTACTATCCCCAACACTCTCTGTGCCCATGAATCTGGTTTTCCTTCTCACATGTTCACACAGCTGAACTTGATGACACTAACTTCATGTGTGTGTTCCATTGGTCAGTTTAATCCAGTGGTGGTATCTGAAAAGGTATTCAGGCGACAGGAACATCATCATTTACTGAAGAGTTACCCTGTAACAGAACCTCACCAGGCATCCTGCCCATATAACATACCACTGAGTCCTTACAAGGACTGTCTGAGGTGGGTGCTGCTGTCGCAGCCATGGAAGACGAGCAGACAGTTGGTGAAAGGCTTATCCAAGCACCTGCGCTGCTGAGACAGAAGGATCCACCACAAGTTCAGGGCAGGCTTGGGCAACACATTGAGACCAGAGATAAGTATAAAATAAGGATTGGCGAGATGGGCGGGCAGGTAAAAGTGTGTGCGTGCTGCACAGCTCTGAACTTGATCCTCAGATCACTCCCCAAAGCTGTGCTCCTCCACCCATGTACCATGGTGCACATTGTTATTATAAAGCGCGAGGGGAACCTTGGGGGATTCCATGGCAGGTAAAGTTGTCGGAAGCAGTGGACAAACATGCCAGGCAGACAGAGCGTAAGTGAGAAGTTTTATTAGAAAGGGGAGGGGAGGGGGAAGAAAGAGAACAGAGGTAAAGAGACACAGAGACAGAAGAGGGGGGAGGACAACGAAGGCCCCGCCTGCCCTCCAGAGAAACAGCGGGAAAGAGAGCATAAGTGGGCAGTGGTCTTTCTTTAAAGGGGCTCTTTGTGCCTGCGTGCAGACTAGTAGTCATGGGCTGATCAGAGTACCGCCTGAGTGCATTCTGCCAGGGGAGAGGGGCAGGCCAGCATAATGCCTGAGTCCTTACACACATACACACACACACACACACACACACACACACACACCATATACTTGCACATACAATAATAATAAAAATGTTAATTAAACATGAAAATCAACTGAGCCAAGGTCCTGGGAAGGTTGGGTAGCTCACCAAGAACTGTCTGCCAGCTGGAGCACTCTCACTGACTCACTGAGATTGGGAATCTGGTCTAGGGTGGGATTTGAGGTACCACCCTCTCTGCCTTGTCTCACAAGGGCAGCCTGGCATTTCAAGTTCTGCCTGTTACACATGCTCCTGACCCCTCCTCACAGTTCAGCCCCATTTCCTTCTCAGCTCAACCAACACAACCACTTTTCCTCTTCCTTCCAGCCCCACACTTAGGCTAGCTGTGTCCCTCAAGCGTGCCCAGCCCCCAACTCCTGGGTACCTGCAGTATACACTCAGTTCTCTCGGGGGTTCCTGACACAGACCGGCTTCCCACGGGCCCATCAGCGGGTTCTGTAAACTGATCCCAGCCAGGTTCTCGGGCTTACTGAAACTCTCACTTTGAGCAGTTCGTTAGTCTTTCCACCCCACAGCAATCTGGGTAGCCTCTGTACACTCTGTGACACTCCAGGCCACATCAGTCCATCAGAACTGCTTAAACACCTTCCCAGGTCCTCTTCCGACAGTTCTGATGACCAGCCTATCCTAGATCCAGACCCACATCCTTCCACTAGAACTGCAGATCTTTCCTGGACCCCTGAATGTTGGGCAGATTGGGGGGACAACACCCTACTTGCTCAAGGGCCAGAGATTTCTTCCCACAGGACCAGCAGGAGGAGGCTTCAATCATTTCTTGAGGTTTTCTGAGAGACTGGCTGCCACAAAGACCTTCTCTGAGTCTTTACTCAGGGAAAATAAAAGTAGTACTTTAGAGTCAGGACATGACTGACTGACTGGCAGAGGCGGTGCCTGCACGGGGGGTCTCCTTCTCGGCTGACCACGCCTCCTCTCGCCCCTCCCCGACCTTCCACTATGCCCAGTGCTCCCATCCCGGCTCTCCCAGCACCCTTTGCTCACCACACAGCCCTCCTGAGCAGTCCCACCATCCCCTACAGTAGACCCCAGGGGCCATATCCTTAAGGAGGAGCCACCCAGGAGGCAGGAGAAGCCCCTGTGAAGAGTGCCAGCTTCCCTCCCCCCCCATTCCAGGAGCACCACGGGGTATGCTAACAAAACTGGGTTGCAAGGCCCTCCCAAGACTAAGAAGCTCCCCTGCAACTCCCAGCCAAAATCCACAATGGAAGCTGAAGGACAGAAACACTGCTGATGGGAGACAATGTCCTTCTTCACTGGACACATCTGTCAGTTTGTATTGGTTTAATATAGACAGGCAGGAAGTATAGGTAGGGCTCTGAGACTAGGTGACTTCTGGGAAGAGGAAAGGCAGAGACGCAGTCACCAGCCAGACACAGAGGAAGCAAGATGAGAATGCCTTACTGAGAAAAGGTACCAAGCCACGGGGGTAAACATGGTTGTAAGAGCTTGTTAGTAATAAGCCTGAGCAATAGGCCAAACAGTTTATAATTAATATAAGCCTCTGTGTGTTTATTTGGGACTGAACAGCTGCAGGACAGAAACCTCCATTTACACACTATTTCTTCTTTTTTTATATTTATTTACTATGTATATAGTGTTCTGCCTGCAGGTATTCCCACAGGCCAGAAGAGGGCACCAGATCTCAGTACAGATGGTTGTGAACCATCATCATGTGGTTTCTGGGAATTGAACTCAGGACCTCTGGAAGAGCAGCCAGTGCTTTTAACAATCTCTCTAGGCCCACAATGTTTCTTCTTAGCCAGCCACCATCACCAGGTAGACAGCAGAGCCCCATCCCCAGTCAGGACTTAGTCCTGCTCCCTTACAATCACAATATCAACTCAACAAAACACCTTGCCTCTGAGATAAACCCTTAACCACTGACATGCTTTATCAGCAGCCATGTATAACCTGCTAGCAGCTGCTGCAAGACTGCTATACTCACTGGATGTGCTCACATAGCTGAGGTCAGGACAACTGAGCAGCAAACTCTCTGCCCTCGTGTTGGGAGGGCAGAAGCATGAACTTCCAGACTGGCACTCCACCTGATGAGAAGAAGCACTGTGGGTGCTAGGTGCAAAGGTGCCCAAGATAAGTTACATGAGAAAATGAGCTGAAGGCAGCAAGAAGGCCACACACCAAGCAGCAATGCCTGATCATTGAAAACCTTCCCACAGAACCAAATCTTAATTCTGGTCATCACCAAGCACACACATTAATGATCACTATCCAGCTATTTACTAGAAAGTCCGAACACTTTTTAAGTTGAACTTAACTCCCCAAATCCAATGATAGGAAATTTAAAATACACAAAATCAAGCAAAACTAGAGGCAGGCTAATCTCTGTGAGTTTGAGACCAGCCTGGTCTACAGAGTGAGTGCCAGGATAGGCACCAAAGCTACACAGAGAAACCCTGTCTCAAAAAAAAAAATCAAGCAAAACTATAACAGGTGCTTTTATCCAACGCAGCTCCATTGCCTCGCCTCACCTGTGACCCCACAAGGTGAGCCAGATCAGACTTTAAGGTTTCTGGGATGTGAAAAGAGGCAAAAGAGCCCAACTCTCTCTTAGCCACACCTTGGACAATCAACCCACTGAGCTTCCATTGTCTTAGGTGCGCCACACCTACCCTGCCTACCCTGCCTACCCTGTAGGTGGACTGTCACTGAGATATTCTGAGCACTGTAAAATGTTCTGATATTACAGGATGGAAGGGACCTCTGAGCTAACAATCTTCTTGTTATATGGATTTAAATCAGTCCATTTTCTTCATCAGTTCCTTCCTCACACATTTAACTAACCACCAGATACCATTGGTGAGCCAAACAGCTACAGTTCTTGGCACTGCAGATCTTGCACCAGGGACCCAGATACCTACAACAGACACTTATCTAGAGAGCTCGTCGGCAGGCCTGGCTAGTGACTTGGTCTCCTTTCTTTAAGGAATTAAACACACAGAAGGGTTTAGGCAATGGGAACGGCATACTCAGATCCTTCTGGCTCTACAGAGCAAATTCCAGGACAGCCAGGACTACACAGAGGGACCCCGTCTGGAAAAAGAAAAGGAAAAATGAGGCCCTACGGCTGAGCCCGCCACTCTGCTCTATAACCAGCGACTGGAGTGTCTCTCAACACAGCCTGCGAACATCTCAAAAGTCCTGTCTGTATGTCTACTGTCTTAGTTAGGGCTTCTATTGCTGTGAAGAGACACATGACTACAGCAACTCTGAAGGAAAACATTTAATTGGGGTGGCTCACAGTTTTAGAGATTTAGTTCATTATCATCATAGCAGGGAGCAATGACAGCGTGCAGGCAGATGCGGTGCTGGCTACTTCTTGATCAGATGACAACAGGAAGTGTACTGAATGTTATTCTGAGTGAAGCTTGAACAAAAGACACCTCAGAGCCTGCCCCCACAGTGACACACTTCCTCCAACAAGGCCACACCTACTTCTGCAAAGTCACACCTCCTAAAAGTGCCAATCCCTTTGGGGGCCATTTTCTTTTCAACCACCACACCCACACTATGTCTCCACACTTGCCCTTAACTGCCCAGTGAGCATCTACTGGCAAGGAACAGAGTCCGCTTCAGGCTATGAGTCACAGCAGCTCACCTGCTCCAGGCATCTACATGGCCTGCATCTACACTTGCATGCTCTGCAAGCAGATTGTCCTCTCCTCTGCACAAACCCCCAAGACAGATCTGCCTGTCATCATCCACCTTACAGACAAGGAAACCAAGATGCAAGACCAGTAAGTAAGCTGTCCCCTATTACACAGGCAGTAAGTGCCAGGGCTAGACTTCAAATCACAGACTCAATGGAAAATCAGTTCTTAATTGCCAGTGAACAAATCACCTTTCCTCTCTTTCAGCTCCCTGTCCCACACCCAGACACATGGACTGCCCTTTAACCTACTGTTCACTGGGACCAAAGCCATTTCATTCCTAGAGAAGAAAAAAGGGGCATCTCTTTTTCTAAATACTGCCTGCTAGCCAGGGCTGAGTAACATCATGGGGTGGGGGATAAAAACCAGTGCTTACAGTATTAGAGTACCAGCTGGAACATTCCCCACTGTTGGAACCATTTCCAAATGAGAAAGTGATACCAAGATGGAGGCGGGGAGGAGGGGTCTGCATAGACTGCTAAAGAGAAAAAACATAGAACAAAAAAAAAAGAAAAGAAAAGAAAAGAAAAACTGGTCATAGCATCTGCCTCCAGGGAGAGGACTAGGAACTGGCAGCTTGAAGCAAGACAGACACCTCACAGCTGAGCTCCTACTTACTTAAAATTATCCCTGTAAATTTTGTTTAAACTTAAGAGCTAAAAATTTTACAACACTATTTAAAAGAAATGACTATGAACAAGAAAGACTACTGAACAAACACTGCATGAGCTCAGTGTGCAGTAAGGCAGAACTGTAGGATAGCTTTGTTTTCTTTCTTTTTTTACTAGTTCTTGGAGAATTTTGTATAATGTGTTTTGATCATAGCCCCCCAACTCCTCCCAGACCCACCCTTCCCTACCTATCCAACTCTGTGCCCTCTTCGTTTTTGTTTTTTTTTGCTTTAAACCCATCAAGTCAAATTTGTTCTGCCCATATATTCTTGAATGTGTGGCTTTCTACTGGAGCATAGAAAACGAATGCACTTAAAGAAAACTGACTCTCACCCTCCCAGCAGCTGTCAGTTGCCAATAGCTTCTTAGCCACGGGTGGCCCCTCATGCCCACTTGCCCTTTCCATGCTGGGATTTGGTCTAGCTTGGGCTTGCACAGGTCTCCAGCCCTGCCCTCATAGTCATCCACCACCTATGGGTCTTTCCATCCCCCCTTCTTCTTTAATACCCTTGAGCCTTAGGAGGATGTGATACAGATGTCCCCTCTAGTGCTGGGTACTCCACCATCTCTTATTTTCTGCACCTTGACCAGTTGTGAGTCTCCGTGTTAACTGCCATCTATCGCAACAAGCTTCCCTGAAGAGGGCCGAGGGATGTTCTACTCTGCAGGTATAACAATAAGTATTAGGAGTTGGTTTAATACTGTCTATAATAATTTTAGTAGGTTCTTACCTGGGGCATATGGCCTGTCTAGCCACAGGTTCTTGGCCCCATAACAGTCCCAGGTATTGGTTTCATCTTGTGAGGTACGCCTAAATCCAATCAGAAAATGATTGGTTACTACCATGGCATTCATGCCACTAGTACACCAGTGGCCACGTCTTGCCAGGCCAACCACTATGATTCCTAGGGTTCTTAGTTGGGTAAGGCTGAAGATTACTGTTCTCCCATGGTGGCTTGCATGGCTGGAAGGGTATACAGCACTATGGAAGCTAACCAGTAGGAATGAAGCTTCTGGGTGAGTATCAGATTTGGCTCTCAATGTTCTATGATTCAAGTATATGGCATCTTCAGCAACAGGGTCTTTTTTTGAGGGGGGTTCAAGACAGGGTTTCTCTGTGACTTTGGAGGCTGTCCTGAAACTAGTTCTTGTAGAGCAGGCTGGCCTCGAACTTTTGGAGATTCCCCTGCCTCTGCCTCCAAGTGTTGGGATTAAAGACATGCGCCACCACCGTCCGGCTTAGCAACAGGGTCTTAGCATCAAGTTCTGAAGAGTAACCAATAGTATTGGCAATAGCCTATGGCCAACAACTCCAGAAGAGGCTAACTAATGGCTGAGACTGAACTTTGCTAGTCTGCAGTGCCCACTAGCAGTGGGGCATTGGCACTCTGTTATAGGGTAACCCTATTTTAACTTTTTATACGAAAGTGTCTACAGTAGGTTTCCATAAGACTTTACCCCTCCCTGTATCCCCTCATCCTTCCTCCCATCCTCACCCCAATTTAACTCTTCCTGTTTCATAGCTTTTTGTCTTTCACATTGAAGCTCATAAATTCCACTATAACACTGCAGTTTTATTTTGCTTGAGACCAGATTTCACTATGTAGTCCTGAGGGGGCTAGAACTCACTATGTAAACCAGACTGGCCTTGAAAGCACAGAGACTTGTCTGCCTCTGCCTCATGAACGCTGCGATTAAAGATGTGCACCGCTACACCTGTCTGTGGCACTCTTCTTTAACAGACAAAACACGCTGAAGGCACAACAGACCTACAAGCAGTGGCAACAGTCAGCCAGACCACCTTCCTAGAGAACATCCTTCCTCTGCTCCTTCAGTGAAGATTTCCTAACTCCCTACCAGCTGCCAGACAGGAGCTAAATGCTCTGTTTTATTTTCTGGAACAGGCTGCTGTGAGCTGCTTGATGTGGGTGCTAGGAACTGAACTCAGGTCCTCTGGAAGATTACCAAGTGTCCTAAATGCTGAGGCCACCTCTTCAGTCCCTAGACAGATATTTTTGAAAGAACTAAACCATGGGTCACAGGCTTCTGCTTTCCTGCTTTTCAGAAGCCATAGTTAACATTCCCAAGAATCCCACAGTCCAGCATTCTCCCACTCAGCTAGGAGACGTAGATCTGGAAAGGGAAGGAGACTCGTTCAAGATTACATAAGAAGCAGAGGCCTCAGAATCCCTGGTCCTCAACTCCTGCATGCCACATGCTGTTCTGAGCAATCGGTGTTGGGAGCCAGGCAGGCAGGAGACAGGGCAGGGAGAGAAAGGTCCCAAGACTGCTGTGCCAAGTAATTGAAGCACCTTCAATAGACTATTGGTTCTTCACAACAAATTTACAAGATATTCAGGCTTGTTCTTCATCTGTTAAAGAAAGCAAATCAAAGCTCTGAGAAGGTAAAAGGCTGTTGCTAGCTCACACAGCAGAAAGAATAGTGGGAGGCTTCAAGCCAATCTGCCTGCTTACCAAGTCAGAGCTGCTAAGGAGTAGGCTGAGGACAGACCACAATGGATTTCAGAGGTAACAGTTTTCAGATTTCTTTTTTTTTTCTTTTTTGGTTTTTCCAGACAGGGTTTCTCTGTGTAGTTTTGGAGGCTGTCCTGGAACTAGCTCTGTAGACCAGGCTGGCCTCGAACTCACAGAGATCTGCCTGCCTCTGCCTCCCGAGTGCTGGGATTAAAGGCGTGCTCCACCAATGCCCGGCGAGGTAACCGTTTTCTATTATGCAGTTTTTTCTCAGCTCTAAATGCTATCACCCCAATAACAAAATGAAAAGCCAATCATGGGGCCTGTGACGTGCGGCAGAGGTTAAGGTGCCTCGACACCCAAGTGTGATACCTGGAACCCACCTGGTAGAAGCAGAGGACAGACCCCCACAAGTTATCCCCTAACCGCCACATGCACGGTTACATACACAAACACAAAACAAAAGGAGTAAAGATATGTTCAAGGAGAAAAAAGAATCATCTCATTTTCTGGTATGTGCTCTCAAAGTCAGTCACCAGGCTTAGGATTTCATTTCAACACACAGGACATGAGCAGTCCTAAGTGACACTTTCACAGCTTCTGCCAAGACAGGGTGGAACAACTCAGACATACTGCTTCTAGTCCTAGTACCTGCCAACAAGAGTTCCCCCAACAAGAGCCTATCCCTGATGATGACAATGGATCACCATACCAGCTGTAGGCCAGCACCGTGGTGTTTGGTTTCCAAAAGTCCCAACCTTCTAAAATGAGGACAAATGTAAGCCAGCAAGAAGTCCACACAGGGAGAAAGCATTGCAAGTCAGACTGGCCAACTGCTTTGAGGGACACCGAAAGGTCACATGCAGATAAAGGATTCTTCTAGGGCACAGAGGCCCTGTCATCTCTCTCTCCTCTCTGTCTCTGTAAACACCTAATGAAGGTCTGAAGTGCTCCTCATCCTGAAGTCTTCCTTCTGGAATATGGCAGAATCAAGTTGCATGGGAGTGGGTAATCCCATAGGGCTCCATTATAAACCTAACCCATTAGCTTAGAGTCCTCACGGGGGCGGGGTCTAAAGGTCTGCCAACATTTTCTATTGACCATGGCTCCCCAGCCTGCAGTAGCCTGTTCCAAGGCCTCACAGGAAATACCATGATCTAAAACGCCACTAGTTTGGGGGGGCCGGGAGGGGGTCTCCTCACCACAAATCTTATTCCAAACTCTCAAGAAAGAGGCCTCTTGCCACCTCTTGACCAGCAATCCCCCTCTGGCTCCTGGAAAGTCACAATTAGGCACCGGGATGCTCATGTCGCAAACAACAAAACACTCAAAACGGCAAAATAACCCCCATGTGTCACACAACCAAAAAGTTGAATTCTTCCCCAGGTCCCTCCTCTTCACCCTCACCACGCTACGGTTTCGATCTTTTTGAGACCAGCACTGAGAAAATATGTATGAGCATCTGCTGCCAGGAGTCAACAATCCAGAACCCTTTCGAGCATCGCACCAACGACTACTCTTGAGGAGCACATTTTCCAACAGCCGATCAGCCAATGAAAGTTAACCACCCCGCAATCCACCCATGCCCCTTCAACAGCAACAGGGGAGTTAAAAAAACAGTGCGCCCCACTTTGGGGTTGGAGTGGCACAGGGAAGCGGCCGGCCTATTAACCAGGGCAGCTGCAATCCTAGTGCGACTCAGCAAAGACACAGGCAGGCCTGACCCCGCCCCTCCATGAGGCCACCGCGAACGCCTCCAGAGCCCTCAGAGCAGCCAAAGCCCGGGACGCCAGAATAGGCAGCTTTCCCTTCTTCCCAGTGGGGCCCACTCACCCTCCCGCGGCTCCTCACCTGCAGCCCCGCTTCCGGACCAGCAGAGGATCCTCAGCCCCGCCCACTGCACCTGTGCTTTTCCCCAGGCTCCCCTCACAGCCCCGTCCCACTGCTGCTCCAGGCCGCCACACCTGAGCCCTTTCCCCGCCGCTACCCCGCACACGGGTTCTAGCTCCCTCCCCTGGGCCCTGAGGCCGCCCGAGCCCCACGCACAGAGCCAAGGCCCCCGACCCCGGCCCCCTCCGGCCGCGGGCCCCGCCTCCCGCACCTGCGCCCTTTTCCCCATCGCCACCCCCCACACGCTGTCATTCGCGGCCCTGGGACCCGAGCCGGCCATGGTCCCGCCCCTCGAGCCGAGGCCCCGCCCCGGCCCCTCAGGCCTGGGGTCCCGCCCCCCCGCACCTGCAGCTGCCCGAGCCCTGGGCCCCGCCCCACCCCGCCCCGCCAGCCGCTCCTCTCACCGCCTCTCTCTCCGCCGCAGTCCCGGCTGGTCACCTTGACGAGGGCCACAGTGGCTGCCGCCGCTTCCTCATGGTCCTGCGAGAGGCCCAGCAGCAGCGGCGCCTTCGTTCAGAGGCCGGGGCCGCGCCAAGCCGGGTTTAGGCTAGGCCGGGCGCAAACTTGAAACGCGGGGCCGACGCGGGACCCAGCCGGTGCCCAGCCCCAGTAGGAACCGTCTGCTCCGGTAGGAATGGCGGGTGTCTCAGCCAATCAGTGCAGCACCATGCCGGGCTCCTCCAACCAGCTTGTCTCAGAGGCGGAGACACGCAAATGAACCGACTGCTAAAGCCATTGCGCAGCCGCTGCAGCTGCGGTCCCCCACCGGCCTTGACCTGGGCTTCAGCCTGCAAAGCTCAGGTTTGTAGGGATGCTCAGCTGCCCTCTTAGGGCTTAACAGCCCGCCACGCCCACCCCCTGCCTAGAAATAGTGGGCGCTTATTCTGCACATATCCTTCCAGGCCTCACACATTGTCCCACTTAAATTCCTACCTAAGAGTTTCTCGTTTTCAACAAAAAATGGCTTTGTGAGCAAGACATCATCACCTTAGCGCCCATTCTTTACAACTCATAGATAATCACAGCCCAGTCTACACTTAGAGGTTCTTGGGATTGATCCACGTATTTCACAGCTGGTAAATGTTAGACCTGAGGAGGATCTTGCCCAAGACCAGGCCAAGCTGGGGGGTGAGCCTGGAAACTGTCCCCTTGCCCATGCCACCACGCCTTCCCCCATGACGGACTGAACCTTTAAACTGTGGACCAAAATAAGCCCTTCCTTTCCTAAACTGTTCTACCAGGTGTTTGTCGCAGCAAACTCAGTAGCCAATACAGCATCCTTCATTTTGATAATGGAACTGGGGGTGTCTCTGGGCTGTGGGGTGCTACAGGAGCCCCTCCACAAAGCATCTCCCTCAGTGCTGCCCCCAGTGCCAACTCCTGCTTTCTTTGATAGTAACTAGAGTTAAATTTCACACTAACAGGTGATGATATTACACTTAGCCAAAGAGGTGGAGGAGGTATATGCCAAGAATAATGGAAGTAGCCAGTCTGTGCTGGCAGGTGCCAGAGGGTTACCCCGAGAACTACATTTTCAGGATGCTTCTTCAAAAATGCACGTAGGACTGGGTGAGTGGATTGGAGGATATTTCTCAGGGCAAGGAATTTTACACTCTAATAAGGATCCCAGGAACTCTGGTGGTTCTCAGAGGAATGGGGAACATGACAGTCAACTCTCAATGAAGATGCCACGTCTACCATCTTTCCTACGCCCTGGCAGAGGGTAGACATAGGCATGCTGCAATGAAATTACAGGCAGTCCTACCATAGATTCCAACTCTGCATCTGTCAACTAGCCTACTCAAGTTATCTCTTAACCCAAACATGGACACTTGGAGACATGTGCAGAATAACGAAGTGTAAATTCCCAGCTGAGTTCAAAATGATGGTATGCAAGGCTGGAGAGACAGCTTGGCGGGTAAGAGCACTGGGCTCCCAGCCCCTACAAAGTGGCTCATGACCATGACCATTTGTAACTCCAGTTCCAGGGATTTGGCCCTCTCTTCTGGACTCCTGAACACCAAGCACACACATGATGCACATGTATACATGCAGACAAGACATACATACCATTTAAAACCTTTTCAATGGTGGTCTGCCTTCATGTCTCAGTTCTCAGCAATAAGTGCCTTCATTTGTTGCTATCTTTTGACTCTTTGTGCTTTTCTGGTGACTTCATTGTGTCAAGTGGTCCCTAAGCATAATGCTTAAATGCCATTTAGAGGGGTTTTGTTTTGTTTTTTTTTTTTCGAGACAGGGTTTCTCTGTATTGTTTTGGAGGTTGTCCTGGGACTCGCTTTGTAGACCAAGCTGGCCTCGAACTCACAGAGATCCGCCTGCCTCTGCCTCCCGAGTGCTGGGATTAAAGGCGTGTGCCACCAACGCCCGGCTGCCATTTAGAGTTTCTAAGCTTTGTAGTCTGTTAGTTACCTTACTGAGAAAGTAACTGTGTTATAGAAAACATACACAGTTCTGTTGGTTGAAATAGATAGATTAATAAATATGATTGATTAGATGACTCATATATTGTGAATGATAGATAGTAGATGTGATTGATAGATGATTAAGAGATGGAAATGATAGGTAGATAAATAATAGATGATAGAATGTATGGTAGATACGATTGATAGATGATAGATACAATAGACAGATAGCTAGGCATTGAAATATCAATGAAAGGGTCTTTCCCCCCCTCCAAAAAAAGAACACAAAAAATAAAATTATCCAAGACGCTGTTTGGCTGACAAGAGTGTATGACCAAAGATTTAAAAGAAATCCAATCATATTCTCTCTCTTGGAACAAGAGTTCAGTACTATTTTTTTTAGCATTCACGACAATAGGACATAACTACTATAAATAATGAGAAAGAACTACATTTCTCATAGGCAGGTTATTAACTAGTAACCTTTCCAATAAGGAATGCTGGGAAATGTAGTTCTCAGACTAACCTAAGTTTAGTTTAGTTTTGTTTTGTTTTCTGAGATGGTTTCCCTGTGTAGCTCTAGTTGTCATGGAATTTGCTCTGTAGACCAGGCCAGCCTCGAACTCACAGAGATCCACCTGCCTCTCTTTGCCTCCTGCATCACGCCTGCCCAGCTCTCCGACTGACTTTTAAATCCTGTGTTACAGAGGAGGGTAAAAAGAAGGAACATGTTCCTGATCTGTCAGATAATTCACCAAGATAGGTGGGGCCATTTGATGCTTTAGAAAAAAACTTACTGTCCTAAAGTCCAGTCCTGTAAATGTGCTGTGCATACCCATGTGTGTAGAGGCCAGAGGTCAACATCAAACGTCTTCCTCAATCACTCTCTGCCTTTCCCTTACCTTCTGGGGCAGGCTCTCTCATCCAACCAGGAACTCACCAATTTAGCTAGACTGATTGACCAACAACCCCAGAGTGACAGGGCAAGAGAGTGCAGAGGTTCCTCCATCTCATATTCTTGCTGAAGCCATTTTTGGTTTAACAA
>NW_024432092.1:0-914 GCF_017639785.1 Mesocricetus auratus
TGAGAATCTATAAGTGTAACTACTTGAAAACTAGCAATACAACACTGGTGAGAAATTACATATGTACCTCCTTGAAAACTAAGGAAACAACTCTGTTTGTGATTCTACACATGTACGTTATTGAAAGCTAATGATAAAATGCTGTGTGAGTATCTATAGGTATACCTTATTGAAAACTAATGATCCAACACTGTGTGAGATTTTACACCTGTAACTTATTGAAAAATAATGCTTCTACACTGTGTATAATATACAAGTGTAACTTATTGAAATCTAACGATACAACCCTGTGTGAGATTCTACAAGTGTACCTTATTGAAAACAAATGATACAACGCTGTGTGAGAATCTACAGGTGTAACTTATTGAAAACTTACCATGCAATGCCATGTGAGATTCTACACGTGTACCCTATTAAAAACTAATGATACAACGCTGTAAGAATATACACGTGTAACTTATTGATAAATAACGATAAAATAATGTGTGAGAATTTATAAGCATAACTACATGAAAAGTAGCCCTTCCGCCGGCCCTGCTTCTGGGCCTGTGTTCCAGTACCTTGGTATCTCCTGGAAACTGCACAGAGCTTCCAATCCAGGAGAGAGCCAAAAACCCCAGACTCCAGGACTTCCCTCCCACCAATGAGACCAGGAAACCAGAGGAACCAGGGAGACAAGGGCAACAGCTTCTCTGGCAGTATCAGGTACAACAGGATCCAGCAAATTGTCCAGGGGACCAGGTGAGAGGCTAAGTGCCCCAGATTCCTGTTCTTCTTCTCCACCCACGGGACCAGAATGAGGACAAGAAATAAAAGAATTACCAGATTATTGGTCTTGCTAGTCCCCACCAAAAGGGAAATATGGTCCCATAAGCACCATATAGGACACCACCAGATTCTAGATACTCCACAAC
>NW_024432093.1:0-2116 GCF_017639785.1 Mesocricetus auratus
AAGTTTTGCTTTTGTCCCATGTATTACAGTTCAGTGTCCTGTTTCCTTTTGTTGGCATATTATCTGTTCAGGTGGTCTTAGGAAGAATCTTAATGTGTTTTTTCCTGTTCATTCAATTCTCATATCCCTTCATCCATGCTTGTTCATTAGGTTCTGTTCTGTCCCACTCATTGGATGATATTCGGCTTTGTTTTGATACCATCATGAATGTTACTATTGCAACTTACCTTATACCACCTGTATCCTATGTAAATGTTTTCCCAAAATCCTCTACCCTGATCCTCTTTTTATTTCTCAATGGTCTTTCCCATAAGTTTGTGTAACCTACTTGTTTACTTCAAATAACTTTATAGCTAGATAATTTTAAATAGAGAGCTTTTCACATAGGTGGGTGACTTTGTCTTGAAGAACAGTAATCTGAGATTTCTTGTCTGTACAGAATCGTACCAGATCTTTGCTTTTTCAAATGACTAAGGAGAAAATTATAATGGGTCCTTGTCCAGCAATCAAGACGCCCAATATAAGAACAACCACCCCCTCATGTTCTTCCAAAAATGGACAAGAAGAAAGTACTCATGGTTTATTACAATTCCATGATACAGGATTATCAGACACCCTGAAGTCCAATATGAGTAGCTGCCAGGATTCTTCCCCCAGATCAGGGAGAACAGTCCAGGAATCTGTTGTTTCCCTGAGTGTACTCTTCAGCCACATGGTTTGGTCCATGACAATAAACTCCTGAAAAATATGCAATATCCTGGTACAGCTTCAAAATCTCATGTACACTCTGTGGGACCAAAGTTTGGCCGGGACTCTGAAGTCAGAATGCAGGATTCAGGAAAGAAACCTGTCCAGTTCACCAGTCAGGAGAGCCAAAGTCTCCCAAAGAAACATCGAATCAACTCTTGACTGAATCCCACAAAGAGAACCCTGGTACCTGAGCTGGGTTCTCTCGGGGTTTCCCAGTCTTCTCTCAATACAAAAGGATGTCATGTGCAAACAGGCACACAAGGTGAATCTAAAGAAACCAGTATTGAAGGCCAGTGTACAAAACCAGACTATGAATGGTTGTTATTATCCCAGTTCTATCAAGGACACACCAATCTCCCAGGGCACACATCCAGACAGGCACATCACACCTATCAGCTTGGGAATGAACAAAGATAAATCATGTTTAACGATATCATTTCCTCACATGACTAATATCTGCTGAAAAGGCCAAGTCTGTTTCTCAGAGCTGTCTTGATTTAGTGAACTCTGAAGATCACTGGCTCCAATGCAACAAGAAGTATCCTTTATGAGGACCTCCGGATGTCATCCTACTCAGAAGATAATGAGTAGAGTCACATCTGCTAAATTACAGAAGATTTTGGTCTGAAAAGAATTGACTGCAGGACTGATCATAAGAAGGAATCCAGAGAAGCCATCTTCTGAATATTGGGAGAATGACACTGTGTATTCATGTATATGGTATCTGAGGTGAAGGTAATGTTAAACCAAGCTACTTGAAATCACATGTCTTGGTAGAGCTGAAGAAGTTACCTGATCGGGACATTGATTTGAGGTGTCAAAATCTAAGCATGGGCAGACCTTGCTCTAGGATCCAAAACTCTGAAATTTCTTTGGCTATGGTGATTCTTTGTAAAACTTCCCACTGATCCCTCCCTTTTTAATATATAAACCATCCAGCCTAAACTTGCAGTTTTATTCAACAAATGATCCTCCACCCAATTACAACACTTGAGATTGTTGTTTAAGAGAACTGTATTGAAGAACCGTGTGTCACATAACTGATTCAACTTACAGAGAGTGAGTTCTTAGATATTCTTAGTCCTTAGGGTTCTCTTTAATAATTTTGAGATGTTTCCCATGTTCCTAAGATTAGGTAAACATCAAATTGAATGTTTTCAAGAGAACAATCTTCAAGCAGGAGAATAATCCTCAAGCAGGATGATAGGGCTGTGATGAAGATGGTTTGGTGCATTTCTTTTGCAGCATAGAGCCGACCTTTGGATTAATACCAAACAATCTAAAAATGAAATATCCAGGAGGCCTGTTATGCCACCACTCTTCTTCTACCGATTTAGAAGATGATCTGTGGGAAGTGGTCTTATAG
>NW_024432094.1:0-4762 GCF_017639785.1 Mesocricetus auratus
GTAACTTATTCAAAAATAACGATACAGCAGGGGTATCAATTCTAATATCTAACAAACTACCTTTAAAATAAAATAAATCAAAAGGGATGAAGGATGTCATTACATACTCATCACAGGTGAAACCCACCAAGACGAAGTATCTATCCTGAACATCTATGCTCCAAATATAAAGGCATCCACATTCGTTAAAGAAACATTATTAGAACTTAAATCTCATCTAAAGCCCCACACAGTTATAGTGGGAGATTTCAACACACCACTCTCACCACTAGACAGGAATACCAGACAGAAACACAACAAAGAAGCAAAGGATCTAATAGAAGTAATGACCCAACTGGGATTAACAGATATCTATAGAACATTTCATCCACATAAAAAAGAATATACCTTCTTCTCACCACCACATGGAACCTTCTCAAAAATCGACCACATACTTGGCAACATATCAAACCTCAGCAGCTACAAAAAAATTGGAATAACTCCATGCATCTTATCAGACCACCATGCTTTAAAATTAGAATTCAACAACAACACAAAATGCAGAAAACCTACAAACTCATGGAAATTGAATAATGCTCAACTGCACCATTCCTGGGTCAAAGAAGAAATAAAAAAAGAAATTAAAGACTTCCTCGAATTCAATGAGAATGAAGACACAACATACCCAAACCTATGGGACACATTGAAAGCAGTGCTACGGGGGAAGTTCATAGCACTAAGTGCTCACATGAAGAAACAGGAGAACAGTTATACCAGAGAATTAACATCACAGCTTAAAGCTCTAGAACACAAAGAAGCAAACTCCCCCAGGAGGAGTAGATGCCAGGAAGTAATCAAATTGAGGGCTGAAATCAATAAAGTAGAAACCAAGAATACAATACAAAGAATCAATGCAACGAAGAGTTGGTTCTTTGAGAAAATCAACAAGATAGACAAACCTTTGTCCAAACTTACCAAACAGCAGAGAGTGAACATGCAAATTAACAAAATCAGAAATGAAAAGGGGGACATAACAACAGACTCCGAGGAAATCCAGAGAATCATTAGGTCATATTTTGAAAACCTGTACTCCACAAAATTCGAAAATGTAAAGGAAATGGATGACTTCCTGGACAGCTATCACTTGCCAAAACTAAATCAAGAACAGATAAGCAATTTAAATAGACTTATAACCCCTATGGAAATAGAAGCAGAGGTCAAAAGTCTCCCAACCAAAAAAAGTCCAGGTCCAAATGGCCTCAGTGCAGAATTCCACCAGAAATTCAAAGAACAGCTTTTATCAATTCTTCTCAAAGTGTTCCACACAATAGAAGCAGAAGGGTCTTTGTCAAACTCTTTCTATGTGGCTTCAATAACCTTGATCCCCAAGCCACACAAAGATACAACTAAGAAAGAGAACTTCAGACCAATATCCCTCATGAACATTGATGCAAAAATAATCAATAAAATACTGGCAAATCAGATCCAATGGACAGAGACTCAACGCAATTCCTCTAAAATTAGGAACAAAATATGGCTTTCCACTCTCTCCATACCTTTTCAACATGGTACTTGAAGTTCTAGCTATTGCCATACGACAACAAAGGGGGATCAAGGGGATACAAATTGGGAAGGAAGAGGTCAAACTTTCACTGTTTGCAGACGATATGATAGTTTACATCAATGACCCAAAGAACTCTACCAGGGAACTCTTACAGCTGATTAACACCTTCAGCAATGTTGCAGGCTACAAGATCAACTCAAGAAAATCAGTAGCCCTACTACAGATGATAAATGGGCTGAAAAAGAAATCAGAGAAACATCACCCTTTACAATTTCCACAAACAACATAAAATACCTTGGTGTAACGCTAACCAAACAAGTGAAAGACCTGTATCGTAAGAACTTTGAATCTTTAAAGAAAGAAATTAAAGAAGCCCTCAGAAAATGGACAGATCCCCCATGCTCTTGGGTAGGTCGGATCAATGTAGTAAAAATGGCAATCCTGCCAAAAGCAATCTACAGATTCAATGCAATCCCCATTAAAATCCCAGCACAATTCTTCACAGACCTTGAAAGAACAGTAATCAATTTTGTATGGAAAAACAAAAGGCCCAGGATAGCCAAAACAACCCTGTTCAACAAGGCAACGTCCGGAAGCATCACCGTCCCTGACCTCAAGCTCTATTATAGAGCTATAGTCCTGAAAACAGCTTTTTATTGGCACAAAAATAGACAGGTAGACCAATGGAATCGAATTGAAAACCCGGGTATTAACCCACACACGTACGAACATCTGATCTTTGACAAAGAAGCTAAAAATATACAATGGAAAAAAGAAAGCATCTTCAACAAATGGTGCTGGCATAACTGGAGACTGGCATGTAGAAGAATGCGGATCGATCCATGTTTATCGCCATGCACAAAACTTATGTCCATATGGATCAAAGACCTCAACATAAATCCAGCCACACTGAACCTCTTAGAAGAGAAAGTGGGTTGGTAAAGGAGACAGCTTCCTGAACAAAACACCACTAGCACAGACAGTGAGATCAACAATTAATAAATGGGACCTACTGAAACTGAGAAGCTTCTGTAAGGCAAAGGAAACAGTCAGGAAGACAAAGAGGCAGCCTACAGAATTGGAAAAATATTCACTAATACCACATCTGATAGAGGGTTGATCTCCAAAATTTACAAAGAACTCAAATAGAAAGTCTCCAAAACACCAAAGGATCAGATTAACAACTGGGCTGCAGAACTAAATAGAGAATTTTCAATAGAGGAGTCTGAAATGGCTGAGAGGCACTTGAAAAAGTTCTCAACATTCTTCCCCATCGCGGAAATGCAAATCAAAAACACCAACGACAATTTATGCTGGAGAGGGTGTGGTGAAAGCAGAACACTCCTCCATTGCTGGTGTGAGTGCCAACTTGTTCAGCCACTTTGGAAATCAATAAGGAGATTCCTCAGAAAAATGGGAATAAACCTACCACAACTCAGCAACTCCACTGTTAGTAATATATCCAAAAGCTGCCCATTCATACAACAACTTGTTGAAAACTAACAAAACAACTCTGTGTGAGAATCTAAAAGCAATACTTCTTGGAAACCATCAATACAACACTGTGTGAGGAACTACATGCGTAACTTCTTGAAAACTAATGACACAACGCTCTGTCAGATTCTACACTTGTACCATATTGAAAACAAACGATAAAAAAATTTGTGAGAATCTACACATGTACCTTATTGAAAACTCACGATACAATGCTGTGTGAGAATCTACAGGTGTAACTTATTAATAACTAACAATACAAAAATGTGTGAGTATCTAAAAGTGTAACTACTTGAAAACAAGCAATACATCACTGTGTGAGAAACTTCATGCAAAATTCTTCAAAAGTAATGAAACAACACTGTGTGAGATTCTACACGTGTAACATATTGAAAACTAACGATACAATACAGTTTGAGAATCTCTCCGTGTAACTAAAGGTACAACACTGTGTAAGTATCTACACGAGTAACTTTTTGAAAAGTATCGATACAACTCTGTGTATGAAACTACATGCATATCTTATTGAAAACTAACGACACAACACTGTATGCGAATCTTAAGCGATACCTCTTGAAAACCATCAGTACAAAACTGTGGGAGGAACTGCATGCATAACTTCATGACACCTAATGATACAACACTGTGTGAGAATCTACACGTATATATTAATGAAAATTAACGATACAACTCTGTGTGAGAAGCTACACCTGTAATTTATTCAAAACTAACGATACAAACTTTCTGAGAATCTATAAGTGTAACTTCTTGAAAAGAAACCATTCAACACTGTGTGAGAAAGTACGTGTTTATCATCTTGAACAATAACGATGAAACACTTTATGATAATCTATATTCATAACTTCTTGAAAATTCAGTATATAACACTGAGTTCGAAACTAAACACATAACTTCTTGAAAACTAATGAAATAACTCTGCATGAGAAACCACATTAATAACGTCTTTAAAATTAACGATACAACATTGTGTGAGAATCTACACGTGTATCTTATTCAAAACTAACGATACAGCACAGTGTTAGAAACTACAAGTGCAACTTCTTGAAAACTAACGTTACAAGACTGTGTGATAATCTACATGCACAACTTCTTGAAAACAAACTATATAATTCCCTATGAAAACTTCACATGTAATTACATGAAAAGTAACGATACAACACTGTTTGAAAATCTATAAGTGTACCATATAGAAAATAAAAGATACAAAACAGTGTGATAATCTACAACTGTAACTTATTGAAAACTAACCGTACAAAACTCTATGCAAAACACCAGGCATAACTATTTGAAACCTAACTTGTAGTGTTAGGGTTAGAGTTAGATTTAGGGTTTAGGAATAGTGTTAGTGTTAGGATTAGGGTTAGGGATATGTTTAGGGTTAGGGTCAGACTTAGAGTTAGGGTAGGGTTAGGGTTAGGTTTAGGGTTACGGTTGGGTTAGGGTTAGGGTTAGGGTTGAGAATCTACATTTGTACCTTCTCGAAAATTAACGATAGAACACAGTTTGAGAATCTATACACTTTACTTCTTGAAACCAACGATACAAGCCTGGGTGAGAAACTACATGCGAAACTGCTTTAAAACTAATGATACATCACTGTGTGAGAATATCCATGTTAACTGCTTAAAAAAACTATACAACACTGTCTGAGAATCTATATAGCTAACTTATTGAAAACTAACGATACAAGCACTGTGTGAGAAA
>NW_024432095.1:0-6037 GCF_017639785.1 Mesocricetus auratus
TTTCATATAGGACAGGGCCTAGACCCTTCCCCAAGAGTTCAGGGTGAGAGTGCACCTCACATTGTTCTATGGGAGTCCAAAGTCCGTGTGTATACTTGGGATGGGTACTGATCTGCTGCCCAAGGCTCAATAGATTCCCTAGGCCTCTTCACTGACACCCAGATTCAGGGGGTCTTGATCAGTCCCATGCTGGATTCCCAGGCTTATGCCTGGGATTCAAGAGTTAACCTTTGTCTGGTCAGCTGTTTCTGGAGGTTAAACCAGCCCAGTCTTAATCCCTTTGATCATCAGTCCTCCCTCTCTGTTACTGGCTTTCTTGAGTTCAGCTCAGTACTTAACCAAGGGAGTCTGCCTCTTCTTCGATCAGCCACTAAATGAAGTTTCTGTTTCCCAGACTCTCTGGCCATAGGATTGTAGGCTGGCACTCCCCAGATCTATGTCTAAAATCCATATATGAGAGAGTACATGCCATGTTTCTCTTTTTGTGACTGGGTTACCTCACTCAGGATGGTTTCTTCTAGTGTCATCCATTTGCCTGCGAATCTCATGATTCCATTATTTTTTTCTGCTGAATAGTACTCCATTGTGTAGATGTACCACATTTTCTCTATCCACTCTTCGGGTGAGGGACATCTAGGTTGCTTCCAAGTTCTGGCTATTACAAATAAAGCTGCTATGAACATAGTGGAACAGACATCTTTGTTGTATGAATGGGCATCTTTTGGATATATGCCTAAGAGTGGAGTTGCTGGGTCTTGTGGTAGGTTTATTCCCATTTTTCTGAGGAATCTCCATACTGATTTCCAAAGTGGCTGAACCAGTTGGCACTCCCACCAGCAATGGAGGAGTGTCCCCCTTTCACCACATCCTCTCCAGCATAAATTGTCATTGGTGTTTTTGATTTTAGCCATTCTGACAGGAGTGAGATGGTATCTCAGAGTTGTTTTGATTTGCATTTCCCGGATGGCTAAGGATGTTGAGCACTTTCTCAAGTGCCTCTCAGCCATTTTAGACTCCTCTATTGAAAACTCTCTATTTAGTTCTGCAGCCCACTTTTTAATTGGGTCCTTTGCTGTTTTGGAGACTTGCTTCTTGAGTTCTTTGTAAATTTTGGAGATCAACCCTCTGTCAGATGTGGGATTAGTGAATATTTTTTCCCATTCTGTGGGCTGCCTTTTTGTCTTGCTGACTGTGTCCTTTGCCTTACAGAAGCTTCTCAGTTTCAGTAGGTCCCATTTATTAATTGTTGATCTCACTGTCTGTGCTACTGGTGTTATGTTCAGGAAGCTGTCTCCTGTACCAATTCGTTCAAGGGTACCACCCACTTTCTCTTCTAAGAGGTTCAGTGTGGCTGGATTTATGTTGAGGTCTTTGATCCATTTGGACTTAAGTTTTGTGCATGGCGATAAACATGGATCGATCCGCATTCTTCTACATGCCAGTCTCCAATTATGCCAGCACCATTTGTTGAAGATGCTTTCTTTATTCCATTGTATATTTTTAGCTTCTTTGTCAAAGATCAGATGTTCGTACGTGTGTGGGTTAATACCCGGATTTTCAATTCGATTCCATTGGTCTACCTGTCTATTTTTGTGCCAATACCAAGCTGTTTTCAGGACTATAGCTCTATAATAGAGCTTGAGGTCAGGGATGGTGATGCCTCCGGACATTGCCTTGTTGAACAGGGTTGTTTTGGCTATCCTGGGTCTTTTGTTTTTCCATACAAAATTGATTATTGTTCTTTCAAGGTCTGTGAAGAATTGTGCTGGGATTTTAATGGGGATTGCATTGAATCTGTAGATTGCTTTTGGCAGGATTGCCATTTTTACTACATTGATCCTACCTATCCAAGAGCATGGGAGATCTTTCCATTTTCTGAGGGCTTCTTTAATTTCTTTCTTTAAAGATTCAAAGTTCTTACGATACAGGTCTTTCACTTGTTTGGTTAGCGTTACCCCAAGGTATTTTATGTTGTTTGTGGCAATTGTAAAGGGTGATGTTTCTCTGATTTCTCTTTCAGCCCTTTTATCATCTGTATATAGTAGGGCTACTGATTTTCTTGAGTTGATCTTGTAGCCTGCCACTTTGCTGAAGGTGTTAATCAGCTGTAAGAGTTCCCTGGTAGAGTTCTTTGGGTCATTGATGTAAACTATCATATCGTCTGCAAACAGTGAAAGTTTGACCTCTTCCTTCCCAATTTGTATCCCCTTGATCCCCCTTTGTTGTCGTATGGCAATAGCTAGAACTTCAAGTACCATGTTGAAAAGGTATGGAGAGAGTGGACAGCCTTGTTTTGTTCCTGATTTTAGAGGAATTGCGTTGAGTTTCTGTCCATTTAGTTTGATGTTGGCTGTTGGTTTACTGTATATAGCTTTTATTATGTTTAAGTATGTCCCTGTTATCCCAGATCTCTCCAAGACCTTTATCATGAAGGGGTGTTGGATTTTGTCAAAGGCTTTTTCAGCATCTAGTGAGATGATCATGTGATTTTTGTTTTTCAGCTTGTTTATATGGTGGATTACGTTGATGGATTTTCGTATGTTGAACCATCCCTGCATCCCTGGGATGAAACCTACTTGATCGTGGTGAATGATTGTTTTGATGTGTTCTTGGATCCGATTTGCCAGTATTTTATTGAGTATTTTTGCATCAATGTTCATGAGGGATATTGGTCTGAAGTTCTCTTTCTTAGTTGTATCTTTGTGTGGCTTGGGGATCAAGGTTATTGAAGCCTCATAGAAAGAGTTTGGCAAAGACCCTTCTGCTTCTATTGTGTGGAACACTTTGAGAAGAATTGGTATAAGCTGTTCTTTGAATTTCTGGTAGAATTCTGCACTGAGGCCATCTGGACCTGGGCTTTTTTTGGTTGGGAGACTTTTGATGACAGCTTCTATTTCCATAGGGGTTATAGGTCTATTTAAATTGCTTATCTGTTCTTGATTTAGTTTTGGCAATTGATAGCTGTCCAGGAAGTCATCCATTTCCTTTAAATTTTCGAATTTTGTGGAGTACAGGTTTTCAAAGTATGACCTAATGATTCTCTGGATTTCCTCAGAATCTGTTGTTATGTCCCCCTTTTCATTTCTGATTTTGTTAATTTGCGTGTTCACTCTCTGCTGTTTGGTAAGTTTGGACAAAGGTTTGTCTATCTTGTTGATTTTCTCAAAGAACCAACTCTTCGTTGCATTGATTCTTTGTATTGTTTTCCTGGTTTCTACTTTATTGATTTCAGCCCTCAATTTGATTATTTCCTGGCGTCTACTCCTCCTGGGGGAGTGTGCTTCTTTGTGTTCTAGAGCTTTCAGCTGTGATGTTAATTCTCTGGTATAACTGTTCTCCTGTTTCTTCATGTGAGCACTTAGTGCTATGAACTTCCCCTGTAGCACTGCTTTCAAAGTGTCCCATAGGTTTGGGTATGTTGTGTCTTCATTCTCATTGAATTCGAGGAAGTCTTTAATTTCTTTTTTTATTTCCTCTTTGACCCAGGGATGGTGCAGTTGAGCATTATTCAATTTCCATGAGTTTGTAGGTTTTCTGCAATTTGTGTTGTTGTTGAATTCTAATTTTAAAGCATGGTGGTCTGATAAGATGCATGGAGTTATTCCAATTTTTTTGTAGCTGCTGAGGTTTGATATGTTGCCAAGTATGTGGTCGATTTTTGAGAAGGTTCCATGTGGTGGTGAGAAGAAGGTATATTCTTTTTTATGTGGATGAAATGTTCTATAGATATCTGTTAATCCCAGTTGGGTCATTACTTCTATTAGACCTTTTGCTTCTTTTTTGAGTTTCTGTTTGGTATTCCTGTCTAGTGGTGAGAGTGGTGTGTTGAAATCTCCCACTATAACTGTGTGGGGCTTTAGATGAGGTTTAAGTTCTAATAATGTTTCTTTAACGAATGTGGATGCCTTTGTATTTGGGGCATAGATGTTCAGGATAGACACTTCATCTTGGTGGGTTTCACCTGTGATGAGTATGTAATGACCTCCTTCATCTCTTTTGATTGATTTTATTTTAAAGTCTAGTTTGTTAGATATTAGGATTGCTACCCCTGCTTGTTTCTTGGGTCCATTTGATTGAAAAATTTTTTCCCAACCTTTAACTCTCAGGTAATGTCTGTCTTTAAGGGTGAGGTGTGTTTCTTGTATGCAGCAGAAGGAAGGGTTCTGTCTTCGAATCCATTGTGCTAGTCTGTGTCTTTTTATGGGTGAGTTAAGACCATTAATATTGAGGGATATTAATGACCATTGATTGCTCATCCTTCTTCGATTTGCGATGGTTGTTGTTTGTGGAATTATGTGTGGAATTTCACCCCTTTGTTCTTTTGGCTGTTGGTAGAGAGGGATTCTTTAATGCTTATGTTTTTCTGGTTGTAGTTAGCTTCCTTGGGTTGGAGTTTTTTCTTCCAAAATTTTCTGTAGTGCTGCGTTAGTGGACACATATTGCTTGAATCTAGTTTTGTAATGGAATATGTTTTCTCCGTCTATAGTTATTGAGAGCTTTGCCGGGTAAAGTAGTCTGGGCTGGCCTCCATGGTCTCTTAGTGTAGGTAGAATATCTATCCATGACCTTCTAGCTTTCAGCATTTCCATGGAGAAATCAGGTGTAATTCTGATAGGTCTGCCTTTATATGTTACTTGACCTTTTTCCTTAGCTGCTCTCAATATTCTTTCTTTATTCTGTATGTTTGGGGTCTTGATTATTATTTGGCGAGGGGATTTTTTTTGTGGTCCACTCTATTTGGTGTTCTGTAGGCTTCTTGTACCTTCATTGGCATGTCTTTCTTAAGGTTGGGGAAGTTTTCTTCTATGATTTTGTTGAATATGCCTTCTGCCCCTTTGAGGTGGCTTTCTTCTCCTTCTTCTATACCTATTATTCTTAGGTTTGGTCTTTTCATGGTGTCCCATATTTCCTGGATGTTTTGTGTTAAGGGTTTGTTGGATTTAAGGTTTTCTTTGGTTGATAAATCCATTTCTCCTAGCGTATCTTCAACACTTGAGATTCTCTCTTCCATCTCTTCTATTCTGTTGGTAATGCTTGTATTGGTAGTGCCTGACTGTTTGTCCAGCTTTTCTATTTTCTGCCTTTCTTCAGATTGTGTTTTTTTTAATGACTCTATTTCAGTTTTCAACCCTTGCAGTGTTTGCATTGCTTCTTGCAATTTTCTGTTTATCTGTTCGTCCGTTTGTTGCCTTTTATGAATTTTTTGGTTTGTTCTTTCTTCCATTTCTTGCATTTTTTGGTTTGCTTTTTGTTCCATTTCTCGCATTTTGTGCTTTGTTTCTTCTTCCATTTCCTGCCTTTTTTGGTTTGTTTCTTCTTCCATTTTTTTCATTTTTTGCTTTGTTTTTTCTACCATTTCTTGCATTTTTTGCTTTGTTTCTTCTTCCATTTCCTGCCTTTTTTGGCATGTTTCTTATTCCAATTCTTGCATTTTTGCTTTGTTTTTTCTTCCATTTCTTGCATTTTTTGCTTCATTTCTTCTTCCATTTCCTGCCTTTTTTGGTTTGTTTTTTCTTCCAATTCTTGCATTTTTTGGTTTGTTTTTTCTTCCATTTCTTGCATTTTTTGGTTTGTTTTTTCTTCCATTTCTTTGAGGGATTTTCCAATATCCTCTTTTAGGGCCTCTATCATTTTCATGAAAGTGCTTTTAAGGTCGTTCTCTTCTGCTTCGTTCGCATTGGAATGTTGGGGTCTTGCTGGTGTGGAGTCTCTAGAATCTGGCGGTGTCATATTTGTTTTTCTGTTGCTGACTGTGTTTTTGTATTGTCTCTTTCCCATCTCTTCTTCTAGTGGGTGCAGAAAGAGCCCCTTACTGGTCTGGGGACCAGAGTTCCCTTTGGTGGGTGCTAGCAAGTCCAATAATCTGGTGGTTCTTCTATTCCTTGTCCGAATGCTGGTCCCGTGGGTGGAGAAGAAGAATAGGAATCTGGGGCGCTTATCCTCTTACCTGGTCCCCTGGACCCTATGCTGGGTCCTGTTGTACTTGATCCAGAACAGCTACTCCCCTGGTCTCCCTGGGTCCTCTGGTTTCCTACTC
>NW_024432096.1:0-2495 GCF_017639785.1 Mesocricetus auratus
TATATTATCACCTTTTACAATAGCCAAAAACAGCATCAAATATCTGGGGATAATGTTAACCAAGGAAGTGAAAGACCTGTATATCAAGAACTTTGTGTCTTTGAAGAAAGAAATCAAAGAAGATACCAGAAAATGGAAAGATCTCCCATGCTCTTGGATTGGTAGGATCAACATAATAAAAATGGCAATCTTGCCAAAAGCAGTCTATAGATTCAATGCAATCCCTATAAAAATTCCATCACAATTCTTCAAGGACCTGGAAAGAACATTAATCAACTTTATATGGAAAAACAAAAGGCCCAGGATAGCCAAAATATCCCTATACAATAAGGAACTTCAGGAGGCATCACCATACCTGACTTCAAGCTCTATTATAGAGCTATAGTCCTGAAAACAGCTTGGTATTGACACAAAAATAGGCAGGTAGACCAATGGAACCGAATCGAAAGCCCTAATTTTAACCCACACACCTATGAACACCTGATTTTTGACAAAGAAGCTAAAACTGTACAGTGGAGAAAAGAAAGCATCTTCAACAAATGGTGCTGGCATAACTGGGTACTGGTATGCAGAAGATTGCAGATAGACCCATGTTTATCGCCTTGTACAAAACTTAAGTCCAAATGGATCAAAGATCTCAACATACATCCAGCCACACTGAAACTTTTAGAAGAGAAAGTGGGAGATACTCTTCAACGAGTTGGTACAGGAGACCACTTCCTAAACATAACACCAGTGGCACAGGCACTGAGATCGACAATTAACAAATGGGACCTTCTGAAACTAAATAGCTTTTGTAAGGCAAAGGACACAGTCAAAAAGATAAAAAGGCAGGCCACAGAATGGGAAAAGATATTCACTAACCCTACATCTGACAGAGGGCTAATCTCCAAAATTTACAAAGAACTCAAGAAACAAGTTTCCAAAACACCAAAGGATCCACTTGAAAGGTGGGTACAGAGCTAAATAGAGAATTCTCAGTAGAGGAGGCTAAAATGGCCAAGAGATACTTAAGAAAGTGCTCAACATCCTTAGGCATCAGGGAAATGCAAATCAAAACAACTCTGAGATACCATCTTACTCCTGCCAGAATGGCTAGAATCAAAAACACCGAAGACAATTTATGCTGGAGAGGATGTGGAAAGAGAGGAACACTCCTCCACTGCTGGTGGGAATGCCGACTCATACAGCCTCTTTGGAAATCAGTATGGAGATTCCTCAGGAAAATGGGAATTAATCTACCACTAGACACAGCAATTCCACTCTTAGGCATTTATCTAAATGAGGCAGGTTCATACAACAAGGGCATCTGCTCCACTATGTTCATAGCAGCATTGTTTATAATAGCCAGAACCTGGAAGCAACCTAGATGCCCCTCAACTGAAGAGTGGATAGAGAAAATGTGGTACATTTACACAATTGAGTATTACTCAGCAGAAAAAAACAATGGAATCTTGAAATTCACAGGGAAATGGATAGCACTGGAAGAAACCATCCGGAGTGAGGTAACCCAATCGCAAAAAGACAAACATGGTATGTACTCACTCATATATGGATTTTAGATATGGATCAGGATAGTGCCAGTCTGCACTTCCACAGATAGAGAGTCTGGGAAACAGGAAAGAACCTAAAAGATATGCATATATGCATAGTACCCAAGAGAAGAGGATGGAGACAAGTTCCTCTGAATGGATGGGGAACATGGTGAGGGGTGGGGGGAGTGGGACCTGGGAAGAATAACGGGGGTAAAGAGGAAGGGAGTTGGTCATGGGGGAACAGGAAGTTGAGGGGGTGGGGGTAGAATAGGGGGAAGAGGGAATCATAGGATCGAAGACAGATCAGGCACCAGAGTGACCTCGAGTGATCTAAAGGTATAACATCAATTGGCAAGCTAAGCAATAGTGGAGGGACCACCTCGAATGCCCATTCCTGATAATGAACTTGATGTCTATAACCATCCGGGAGCCTTCATCCTGTGACTGATGGAAGCAGAGGCAAACACACAACTAATCACTGAACTGAACCCAAGGAACCCAGTGATAGAGAGAGAGGAGTGATGAGCAAATTGGCAAAGAATGGGCTGGCAAAACCAGTAGAGACAGCTGATCTGAACAGGGGAGTGCTCTTGGACCCCATACCGACAGTGGGGAGGCCAGCATGGGACTGATCTGGACCCCTCAAATGTGAGTGTCAGTGAGAAGGCCTGGGAAACCTATGGGGCCCTGAGCTGTGGATCAGTGTCTATCCCTGGTATACAAACTGTCTTCATGTGCCTATAGCACAAAGAGAGATGCTCTCTCAGCCTGGACTCTTAGGGGAGTGCCTTGACCCTACCAAGAGTAAAATGACAGACTCTAGATATCCCCTATGTGGAAGGATTTGGCAATAGGGTGGGAGGGAGGGGGGAAGGGGAGTGCGGGAAGAGGGGAGGGAGAGGGAAGTGGGATTGACATGTAAAACAAGCTATTTAAAATTAAAATAAAAAATGATAAAAA
>NW_024432097.1:0-3418 GCF_017639785.1 Mesocricetus auratus
CACAGTGTATAATTGTGTTCATAGTGTTAAGAGAAGCTTTTTCTTTTGCTAGCCGCTTTGGTTTATGCCCCGCCAGTCGCCTGGGCTCTGCCGCGCCAGCCTGGTTCTAGATCCGCACGAGTCCCAAATAAACACACAGGAGGCTATATTAATTATGAAGCTGTTGGCCTTGCTTGTTTCTAACTGGCTAGCTCTGACTTAAGTAATTACCCCATAATTGTTAATCTAAGTATGTTTCTTACCAGGGAGGTTCCAGGCTTCCTACCCCAATGGCGGTTACATCTCGAACCCTCTCCTTTCTCCTTCCCAGAATCCTCCTGGACTCCTAGCCCCACCTATCTAGATTCCTATTGGCCAGACAGTACTTTATTAACATAAGACTTCCCCAACATCTCCTCTTTTCTGTTTAAACAAAAAGAAAGGTCTTAATTTTAACATAGTCAAATTGTATATGACAGAACAGTTATCAAGTAAGAACATAGTTACAATATTTTAGCAAGATCTAAAGAAAATATCATCCATCCCATCCTTGTGAGTCCAAAGTCCTATATGTAGCTTATCTTTTATCATAACTAAGGAAAACTATAATTATAACTATCTGTCTTCAACTCCATCAAAGACCACAGAAGGATAATATATAAACACTAGGATTGACAGAGACATCTTACTGCCTGGACAGTCACCCGAAGTTCCTCTGTAACGTTGGGGCATCCATCTTCAGCCCATAGGCCACAATGTGTCTGGAACACTTCTCAGCAAAGGAGGAAATTTCAAACTGTCCATCTGCATTGGCAGTCTGTCAGTCATTTTTCTTTGTCCTGCAGAAAGTCTCGTAGACTCTTCATCAAGCAGGAACCCTGTAAGACTGAGTTCAGTAGTCACTTTCCTGTGGGTCCTGCATGTCCAGATTATACAACAACAGTCAAACAGTCTAGGCAAGAGCAGTTTCTTGCCCAAATGGCTAATCTTGCCATGTTGAAAGCAAACTCCATAACAAGTTTCTTCGATGCCCATCTTCCTCTCAGATATAATTGGTGCTGCCAGGAGCAGACATTTCTCATTGTCAAAAAAACCTAGACCATTTTAAATGCCATGTTCTGAAGGTCTTTCAGAGGTTTGAAGACTGTCTATCTGTCTCAAATATATTTCTGTATATCTAGAAAACCTAACTTACCTAACTATAAATTCTATTATAAGTAACTATCTATAGTCTGTATTCAATTATGCATTACATTTTAGAAGATCAGTATAAGCACAATGCTTAATCAAGAGGAGAAATATAAACATCACAAAATTGACCTTGAATTTGTATCAATAAATGAAAAGCAATACCCATACCATAATTCCCCTTTTTACCATTAAAAAAATTGGCTGTGATCATTAGCCAATTATAAACAATCCCATTTAAATGAAAACAAAGATTTATAAACAAGATGGGAATTGGGACGTCGCTCATTCCAAACTGCTTCCTGCTGGAAGGGGGCGCTGTTTATACCATGGGGATCATGACAAAACTCAGAAACCTGTATAAGTCCGTATTTTCGGGGTCTGTAAAGCACCATCATCTTAACTGTCTCAGTCGTTAGAACACCTGGTCCACTGCTTCCGGGGGTCTTGGTTCGTGAAACCACAGAAGCCTGGAAGGAATTCTCAGCTTTCCATTTTCTGTAGAAACATAAGCAAAAACTCCTTTTCCGAGTAACATATCCTTATACTTAAATTTTGAAGTCAAGTCATTTTTAAAAGATAGAAGTTGGATTAATTTAGCAGCATTTATAATCAAGTGTACTTTAGCAGCTGTTCCTTCCTGAGCAATTAAAAAATTGAAAAACACAATAGCGTACAGTATCCAGACTCTCTGTGTATTTTCCATCTTTACGTGGTTTATTTATTTATTATTACTTTATTTCTTTCACTTTTATTTCTTTTTCTCTGAGACAGGGTGTCTCTTTGGAAATCCGCCTGTCTCTGCCTCTGTAGCAATTCCTACCGGCGTGCGCCACCACAACGCCAGCTTTTGTATTTATTTACCACTTTGCCGTTTCATTTTCTCTCTCAATCTCACGTATATTTTTAAACACACTGTAAACCTTTAAAGGTTTTGTTCATCCAAGTCTGACTTTACTGTAAATCTTTATGTTTTTCTGGCCACGTGTCTTATCTGTTAAAACCGCAGCAGTTTAAGCTGCCTCTTTTTTTTTTTTTCCAAGATGGCGGGCATAAGCATGATTCCAGCTTACCGCCTCAGTCCATGCTGACCTCCAGCAAAAGCTGCCACTTCCAGCTGTACGTACACACCTTTCAATCGTTAGCAGAGTCTCTTAAAACAACCTTGTTGGTTTTTTTTTTTCTTTTTCTTTTTATGCTGAGTCAGGAAGACTCCGGTAACCGAGCCACGTGAATCTCGGCTTGTCGCTAGCAAAACAGAGCACACCTGAGAAAATGCTGCTACCAAAATCTGTGCTTCTCGCCGTTCTTCTGTTTCTAAAATTCCTTTAAAGCTTTTGTCATTTTATGTGGAAATTCATCATCCCACTCCTGATCACCATTATGTTAAGAGAAGCTTTTTCTTTTGCTAGCCGCTTTGGTTTATCCCCCGCCAGTCGCCTGGGCTCTGCCGCGCCAGCCTGGTTCTAGATCCGCACGAGTCCCAAATAAACACACAGGAGGCTATATTAATTATGAAGCTGTTGGCCTTGCTTGTTTCTAACTGGCTAGCTCTGACTTAAGTAATTACCCCGTAATTGTTAATCTAAGTATGTCTCTTACCGGAGAATAGTTCCAGGCTTCCTACCCCCAATGGCGTTACATGTTGACTCTCTTGTGTTTCTCCTACCCAGAGTCCTCCTGGACTCCTAGCCCCACCTATCTAGATTCCTATTGGCCAGACAGTACTTTATTAACATAAGACTTCCCCAACACATAGAGCTCTATAGCTATGTCACAGTCAATAATTGTGATGTCATACTGCACGATATTGATAACACAGTGTATAATTGTGGTGTTATATTTCACTATAATGATGTCACAGTGAATAATTTTGTACATAGTGCAATCTAGTGATATCACAGTCAATAATTCTGATGTCATACTGCAGTATTATGGTTTCACAGTGAATTATTGTAGGTGACAGTCCATTATATTGATGTCACAGTCAATAATTGTGATGTCATAATGCAGTAGTTAACTCGCAGTGTATAATTGTGTTCATAAGCACTATAGTGATGTCACAGTCAATAATTGTGTTCATAGAGCACTATATGATGTCACAGTCATTAATTGTAATATCATAGTGCAGAATATTGGTAACACAGTGTATAAATGTGATGACACAGTTCAAGATTGTGATGTCACAGTCAATAATTTTGATGACATAGTGAAGTATATTGATGTCACAATGTATAATTGTGATGTCATA
>NW_024432098.1:0-5653 GCF_017639785.1 Mesocricetus auratus
AGTTAACTCCAACTGACAGTGGATGTCAGCGCCATCTTCTAACGGCAATAGCGATAGCGAGGGCGGCTCCTCACATCTCCCCTATTCATTTATTTTTGAAGCAATAGGACACCCACAACTTTGGAGTGGAGATAGAGGTCAAATCCCCATGTGCAAATTCGGAACATGTACAAAGCTCCTCTCCAGGGTCTTATCCCCAGAGGAAGTCCTGACCAGTCCGATGTCTTTTTTCTGGGGGAAGGAGATCATGACATAGAACCTTCATGCAAGATGACTTATCTCCCAGGAGAAAGTCGTTATACCGCAGACCTCTCCTGTGCAGTGCTTAGCCTTGCAACTCCTTGGGCTGCTGAAGCCTACCCACTCTATCCCGTGCAATGAGACTAGCCTCGTGGGGTGCAAGAGCTGGGAGGCCAGCGACCTATTGCTTTAACATGGTTAACCAAATGTCAGGATGCTCCGTGTTCTAAGGCAGCAAGTGCTTGTGCCACCACCACTTTCTCCTTTTGTTTGGGCTCTGAGCGTACACACCATCCAAAGCATCAACACTATTCCACAGCAGAGAACTAGGCTAAATGATCCTACCCCCACCCATTCCTTAAAATAAGAAAATGCAGATGAAATCCAGGGGAGAGGTCTTCCATCAGAGAAAGATCCAGATGCGTCGAATTCACTTGCAGGATCGCCATTCTCAACTCACGGAGTGTCTGCTCAAACTCAAAAGTCCAATTCTGTAATAAATGTTGAGACAGAGCTTTTGACAGGTTAGCTGCTCTTGTAAAATTCTCATATTGTACTAAGTGACACAAAGGCCAGGCAACTTTGTTCACATCCCAATTTGGCCATCTGCCACAATATATCCAATTGTTCCTGAACCAAATTAATCTGTTGGTTTACCAACATCAGGCCTCCTTGTATCTGAGAATTGGCAGTGGCCTGTTTATCTAGGACCATGGTCACAGTGGCCTATAGTTCATTAATGGTTTGAGTTGTCTGCACAGTGGCAGAAAGTGCAAGGGCCGAGGCGGTAACCGAAGCAGTAACCGCGGCGGTGGCTATCAGGCCCACAATAATAGCAGAGATCCCAAAAATCTCGCTTTTCCCTAAACAAACTCAAATTACTTGGCGCCTCAACAGGAGCTGGAATAAATCGAGGCATGCGCATTACCAAAGCAAAAGGGTGCTTAATAGCATCCCAGCATAATGCATAAAAACAATTCTAAGCAGAACAATTTATTTCTTTCTGATTCTTACCTAAGGTATCATTACTCACAACCCAAATAAAGGGCAGCTGAATAATTAGTTCTCTTAAAAGGGGTATACTTAACATTGGAGGAGGACCAATCAGATGATCCAGAGCTCTGTCCCTCACTCAGACTGTTGCCTAATGCCCCTTTCCAATCAAAAGTAATCTGTCCCTTCTCACTATCATAGGAGAAAGATCAGTACAGCTTCCATTAATTCAAAAGGATTAGCATTAGATCTTTCTGGATCCATATGAATAAAATTATCCTTTAATGAAGAAATCACAGTAAAGCACAAGCTTCCTACTAATGACAAGGTTCTCTCATCCTGAAAACTCTGTATCTGAGGATCTAAAGGCAAAAAGGCAAGCCCCAACTCTCTATTATTTGTGAAAAATCTAGGGAACACCTGGGCATTCTGCATCACTGGCATCGGTAGGGGGAAGGTAGACATGATGGCCCACCGTAACTCTCCCATCATACTAGGAACCATCATCCCGAGTAGGAGAGTCTTCATCACCCACTTGGCCTCCATCCTTCTTATTCTGGAGTTGTGAAGGAGCTCTTCGAGTGAGTCTTTCAGGGATCCACAGGGGGTTTTCTTCCTCCTGTGGAAAAACACACACAGCTCCCCTGGATCTTATAAGAATAGGATCCGGGCCTTTCCAGAGATCAGTCAAGACATCTTTCCATTTTACCATTTCTTTTGGCCTATCAGGCTCTAAACTGTGGCGATCAGCCGCAGTGTGGCCTTGGGCATCACAGTTCAAGAAATTAAGGGTAAAAAGTGCCATGGATACAGCAACTCTTGGTACCGAGGGTAGAACATCCTCAATACTCCCTTTTGTTTAATCAGATATGATTTGAGTGTACGATGGGCACGTTCCACAATGCCCTGTCCTTGAGGGTTATAAGGTAGGCCAGTTAGATGGGTAACATCCATTTGCCGACAAAACTGTCGGAATTTTTGAGAGGTATATGCTGGTCCATTGTCTGTTTTTAAAATTCTGGGTTTTCCCTAAGCACTCCAGGCCTCAAGGCAATGTTGAATCACATATGAGGCCTTTTCCCCTGTTAGGGGTGTGGCAAACATTACGCCAGAACAGGTGTCAACAGAAACATGAACATATTGAAGCCTTCCAAAAGAGGGAATATGAGTAACATCCATCTGCCACATCTGCAATGGTCTAATGCCACGTGGGTTTATTCCCATGTGGGGAGTAGGTAAGAATTCGCAGCAATTCTGGCATTGAGTAACAATTTCCCTAGCCTCTTTCCTGGATAGAGCAAAACGACGGCGCAAGGTCTCAGCCGTCACATGAAAGCGCTTATGGAATTCTTTTGCTGCTTGTGCATGGGTAGACAAGGCAGCGGCCACCAGCTTTGTAGCCTTGTCCGCTAAGTCATTCCCTAAGGACATGGGACCTGGGAGTCCAGAATGTGCTCGGACATGGGTAATGAAAACAGGAAATCTCCTATTTAACAAGGCAGCTTGTATCTTCTGAAAGATGTTAGCAACTCTGCTGGAGGATCTTATTATTCCAGCTATCTCAAGGAGATTAACTGCATTAACCACATAAGAGGAATCTGATACAATATTGAGGGGTCCTGGAAAAGCCTCAAGAACCTCCAGTACTATCAGACATTCTACAACTTGAGGTGAAGTTTCATTATATTGTTTAGATATAACCCTATCCTTGACCACATAAGCTCCCATACCAGTTTTTGATCCATCAGTGTACACCACAGTCCCATCTGGGAGTGGGTCTTTAGCTGTCACTTGTGGAAACACTATAGCCTGGTTTAGGGCAAACTGTAAAATTGGATGCTTTGGAAAATGATTATCAATTTGTCCTGAAAAGGAAGTAACTAAAACTGCCCAATCACTAGATGTGGCTGCCAAGGTCTGAACTTGTGCAGCAGTATAAGGCACAATCAAGGAATCAGGATCCCTGCCAAAATGTGTAACAGCTGCTTTTATTCCGCGAAGCGCGAGCTGTGCAACAGCATCAGGGTACCAGTCAATAATCTTAGCAGGGGAAGCATTTGGATGAATCCAAAGTAATGGTCCATGTTGCCACAGGACTGCAGTTGGCAATTGAGCTGTCTTAAAAACACACAGATTAAAAGGTAGTGACTCCTCAATTCGTTGTAATTGTGCTTCCTGTAAGGCCTCTTCCACCATCTGTAAGGCTCGGTGGGCGGCAGGGGTAAATTTTCTGGGTGAGGAGATATGAGGCTCACCCTCCAGGAGATCGAAGAGGGGTTTTAGATCAGCAGATGGAATTTTTAAAAAGGGCCTCAACCAATTTATATCTCCCAGAAGTTTCTGAAAATCATTTAATGTTTGTAAGTGGTCTTTGCGAATTTCTATTTTCTGAGGAACTATATTTTTGGGAGTAATCTTTGAGCCCAAAAAGAGCCCTGTATCTGCAATTTGAACCTTTTCTGAGGCAATCTCTAATCCCCACTGTTTTAATTCAGCCACCAGCATGGGAAAAGCCTTTTGTAAAACATCTAACTCTTTGTGACAAATAAGAATATCGTCCATATAATGGATAACGATTAAAGATGTAAATTGCTTCCTAATTGGCTCCAAAGCCTCCTGCACATATAGCTGACATATTGTTGGGCTATTGGCCATGCCTTGCGGCAGTACCTTCCACTGAAATCTCTTGTCTGGTTCCATATGATTAAGAGAAGGGATAGTGAAGGCAAACCTTGGTCTATCCCGTGGGTAAAGTGGAATAGAGAAGAAACAATCCTTAATATCTATAATAATAAGCTTCCAATCTTGAGGAAGTGCAGAAAGCAAAGGAAGGCCTCTTTGAACAGGGCCAAAAAGATGCATCTGATTGTTAATGGCTCGCAGGTCGTGGAGTAATCTCCACTTCCCAGATTTCTTCTTAATAACAAAAATTGGTGTATTCCATGGGGAGGTAGAAGGCTCTAGATGCCCCAGCCGTTCCTGTTCTTGCACTAATCTTGTGACAGCCTCTAATTTTTCAGAGGATAGAGGCCATTGAGAGACCCATAACGGCTCCTCTGTTTTCCATGGTATGGGTCGTGAAGCCTCAACGGCCCCTAAATAAAACCCAGTCCTTTTCTACCCCGATTTCCGTGTTGTGTAATGGGTTTTATTCTGCCTTGTTCTTGCCTACCCAAGCCTCTACCATTTGTATACCCCATCTTTGCCATAATGGCTGATGCCTGGGGGGAGTATTCATTAGTTAGGGTCATGCCCATGGCTTGTAACACATCTCGTCCCCATAAATTTACAGGGAGTGGCAACACATAGGGGGTAAAACATCCCTGTTTGCCTTCAGCATCCCGCCAGGTTAAGGCTGAGGCACTGATGGCAGGAGAGGACTGGTATCCAAGACCTTGTAGAGAATGAGATGAAACAACAGTGGGCCAAGACTTCGCCACCAATGGAGTGAAATAATGCTTTTGTCTGCTCCCGAATCCATTATCCCTTCAAATTCTTTTCCATTAATTAACAATTTTATTGTAGGTCTCTCATTTAGGGGTATAGCCAGATAGGCTGAATCACTTCCAGAAGATCCCATAGCCCTTTTTTGTAAAGTGTAGGTTTCTCCATCCCCGAGGGAGGGCAGCAACACCAGTTGTGCAATTCTATCTCCCTGCTTTATAGAAAATACACCCCGAGGGCTAGAACAGAGAACTTGAATCTCCTCTTTATGATATGGGTCAACAATCCCAGGATATATAATGAGTCCCTGTAAAGTTAAGGAGCCACGGCCCAGAATAAGCCCAATGGTGGCAGGGGGCAAAGGTCCAGGGGAATGGACTGGGACCGGTTGAACATTCATTTGGGGCATGAGTAAGAAGTCGGAGGCGGCACGCAAGTCCATTCCGGAGGTTCCTCGGAAACCTCTACTTCCTCTTGATTGCTTTTCTGAAATTGGTTCCCATATTTCTGAGGGCCCTGGGACCATGGGCCCCGTGACCCGTTTTTTGATTGGGGTACCTTGATTCTTCAATAGGGGGCAGAAGCCTCCCTTTTACATCCCGGACTGACCTGCATTCGCTAGCCCTATGATAACCTTTACCACAACGATAGCAAAGCTTCGATTCTCTTGTTCTTTCAGGGGCTTGACAATCTTTCTTAAGGTGCCCCATTCTCCCACAATTAAAACAAGCTTTTCGATTAGATAAATCTCTATACCTGTGCGTTTGTAAAATGGCGGCAGCTAGTCCTGCATTGGTTAGGGGTCCCCCAGCTCCCTGCACACTCTGAGCCAATCTTGTAAACCTTTGCTTTTGCGAGGGGCGATAGCCGCTCGACATTCCTGGGTTGCTTGTTCATAGACAAGTTGCTCAATCAGGGGCATAGCTTGTTCTGAATCACCAAAGATGCGACTGGCGGCCTCTGTCATTCTGGCCAC
>NW_024432099.1:0-10243 GCF_017639785.1 Mesocricetus auratus
GCTTGTTTTAATTGTGGGAGAATGGGGCACCTTAAGAAAGATTGTCAAGCCCCTGAAAGAACAAGAGAATCGAAGCTTTGCTATCGTTGTGGTAAAGGTTATCATAGGGCTAGCGAATGCAGGTCAGTCCGGGATGTAAAAGGGAGGCTTCTGCCCCCTATTGAAGAATCCAAGGTACCCCAATCAAAAACGGGTCACGGGGCCCATGGTCCCAGGGCCCTCAGAAATATGGGAACCAATTTCAGAAAAGCAATCAAGAGGAAGTAGAGGTTTCCGAGGAACCTCCGGAATGGACTTGCGTGCCGCCTCCGACTTCTTACTCATGCCCCAAATGAATGTTCAACCGGTCCCAGTCCATTCCCCTGGACCTTTGCCCCCTGCCACCATTGGGCTTATTCTGGGCCGTGGCTCCTTAACTTTACAGGGACTCATTATATATCCTGGGATTGTTGACCCATATCATAAAGAGGAGATTCAAGTTCTCTGTTCTAGCCCTCGGGGTGTATTTTCTATAAAGCAGGGAGATAGAATTGCACAACTGGTGTTGCTGCCCTCCCTCGGGGATGGAGAAACCTACACTTTACAAAAAAGGGCTATGGGATCTTCTGGAAGTGATTCAGCCTATCTGGCTATACCCCTAAATGAGAGACCTACAATAAAATTGTTAATTAATGGAAAAGAATTTGAAGGGATAATGGATTCGGGAGCAGACAAAAGCATTATTTCACTCCATTGGTGGCCGAAGTCTTGGCCCACTGTTGTTTCATCTCATTCTCTACAAGGTCTTGGATACCAGTCCTCTCCTGCCATCAGTGCCTCAGCCTTAACCTGGCGGGATGCTGAAGGCAAACAGGGATGTTTTACCCCCTATGTGTTGCCACTCCCTGTAAATTTATGGGGACGAGATGTGTTACAAGCCATGGGCATGACCCTAACTAATGAATACTCCCCCAGGCATCAGCCATTATGGCAAAGATGGGGTATACAAATGGTAGAGGCTTGGGTAGGCAAGAACAAGGCAGAATAAAACCCATTACACAACACGGAAATCGGGGTAGAAAAGGACTGGGTTTTATTTAGGGGCCGTTGAGGCTTCACGACCCATACCATGGAAAACAGAGGAGCCGTTATGGGTCTCTCAATGGCCTCTATCCTCTGAAAAATTAGAGGCTGTCACAAGATTAGTGCAAGAACAGGAACGGCTGGGGCATCTAGAGCCTTCTACCTCCCCATGGAATACACCAATTTTTGTTATTAAGAAGAAATCTGGGAAGTGGAGATTACTCCACGACCTGCGGGCCATTAACAATCAGATGCATCTTTTTGGCCCTGTTCAAAGAGGCCTTCCTTTGCTTTCTGCACTTCCTCAAGATTGGAAGCTTATTATTATAGATATTAAGGATTGTTTCTTCTCTATTCCACTTTACCCACGGGATAGACCAAGGTTTGCCTTCACTATCCCTTCTCTTAATCATATGGAACCAGACAAGAGATTTCAGTGGAAGGTACTGCCGCAAGGCATGGCCAATAGCCCAACAATATGTCAGCTATATGTGCAGGAGGCTTTGGAGCCAATTAGGAAGCAATTTACATCTTTAATCGTTATCCATTATATGGACGATATTCTTATTTGTCACAAAGAGTTAGATGTTTTACAAAAGGCTTTTCCCATGCTGGTGGCTGAATTAAAACAGTGGGGATTAGAGATTGCCTCAGAAAAGGTTCAAATTGCAGATACAGGGCTCTTTTTGGGCTCAAAGATTACTCCCAAAAATATAGTTCCTCAGAAAATAGAAATTCGCAAAGACCACTTACAAACATTAAATGATTTTCAGAAACTTCTGGGAGATATAAATTGGTTGAGGCCCTTTTTAAAAATTCCATCTGCTGATCTAAAACCCCTCTTCGATCTCCTGGAGGGTGAGCCTCATATCTCCTCACCCAGAAAATTTACCCCTGCCGCCCACCGAGCCTTACAGATGGTGGAAGAGGCCTTACAGGAAGCACAATTACAACGAATTGAGGAGTCACTACCTTTTAATCTGTGTGTTTTTAAGACAGCTCAATTGCCAACTGCAGTCCTGTGGCAACATGGACCATTACTTTGGATTCATCCAAATGCTTCCCCTGCTAAGATTATTGACTGGTACCCTGATGCTGTTGCACAGCCTCGCGCTTCGCGGAATAAAAGCAGCTGTTACACATTTTGGCAGGGATCCTGATTCCTTGATTGTGCCTTATACTGCTGCACAAGTTCAGACCTTGGCAGCCACATCTAGTGATTGGGCAGTTTTAGTTACTTCCTTTTCAGGACAAATTGATAATCATTTTCCAAAGCATCCAATTTTACAGTTTGCCCTAAACCAGGCTATAGTGTTTCCACAAGTGACAGCTAAAGACCCACTCCCAGATGGGACTGTGGTGTACACTGATGGATCAAAAACTGGTATGGGAGCTTATGTGGTCAAGGATAGGGTTATATCTAAACAATATAATGAAACTTCACCTCAAGTTGTAGAATGTCTGATAGTACTGGAGGTTCTTGAGGCTTTTCCAGGACCCCTCAATATTGTATCAGATTCCTCTTATGTGGTTAATGCAGTTAATCTCCTTGAGATAGCTGGAATAATAAGATCCTCCAGCAGAGTTGCTAACATCTTTCAGAAGATACAAGCTGCCTTGTTAAATAGGAGATTTCCTGTTTTCATTACCCATGTCCGAGCACATTCTGGACTCCCAGGTCCCATGTCCTTAGGGAATGACTTAGCGGACAAGGCTACAAAGCTGGTGGCCGCTGCCTTGTCTACCCATGCACAAGCAGCAAAAGAATTCCATAAGCGCTTTCATGTGACGGCTGAGACCTTGCGCCGTCGTTTTGCTCTATCCAGGAAAGAGGCTAGGGAAATTGTTACTCAATGCCAGAATTGCTGCGAATTCTTACCTACTCCCCACATGGGAATAAACCCACGTGGCATTAGACCATTGCAGATGTGGCAGATGGATGTTACTCATATTCCCTCTTTTGGAAGGCTTCAATATGTTCATGTTTCTGTTGACACCTGTTCTGGCGTAATGTTTGCCACACCCCTAACAGGGGAAAAGGCCTCATATGTGATTCAACATTGCCTTGAGGCCTGGAGTGCTTGGGGAAAACCCAGAATTTTAAAAACAGACAATGGACCAGCATATACCTCTCAAAAATTCCGACAGTTTTGTCGGCAAATGGATGTTACCCATCTAACTGGCCTACCTTATAACCCTCAAGGACAGGGCATTGTGGAACGTGCCCATCGTACACTCAAATCATATCTGATTAAACAAAAGGGGAGTATTGAGGATGTTCTACCCTCGGTACCAAGAGTTGCTGTATCCATGGCACTTTTTACCCTTAATTTCTTGAACTGTGATGCCCAAGGCCACACTGCGGCTGATCGCCACAGTTTAGAGCCTGATAGGCCAAAAGAAATGGTAAAATGGAAAGATGTCTTGACTGATCTCTGGAAAGGCCCGGATCCTATTCTTATAAGATCCAGGGGAGCTGTGTGTGTTTTTCCACAGGAGGAAGAAAACCCCCTGTGGATCCCTGAAAGACTCACTCGAAGAGCTCCTTCACAACTCCAGAATAAGAAGGATGGAGGCCAAGTGGGTGATGAAGACTCTCCTACTCGGGATGATGGTTCCTAGTATGATGGGAGAGTTACGGTGGGCCATCATGTCTACCTTCCCCTACCGATGCCAGTGATGCAGAATGCCCAGGTGTTCCCTAGATTTTTCACAAATAATAGAGAGTTGGGGCTTGCCTTTTTGCCTTTAGATCCTCAGATACAGAGTTTTCAGGATGAGAGAACCTTGTCATTAGTAGGAAGCTTGTGCTTTACTGTGATTTCTTCATTAAAGGATAATTTTATTCATATGGATCCAGAAAGATCTAATGCTAATCCTTTTGAATTAATGGAAGCTGTACTGATCTTTCTCCTATGATAGTGAGAAGGGACAGATTACTTTTGATTGGAAAGGGGCATTAGGCAACAGTCTGAGTGAGGGACAGAGCTCTGGATCATCTGATTGGTCCTCCTCCAATGTTAAGTATACCCCTTTTAAGAGAACTAATTATTCAGCTGCCCTTTATTTGGGTTGTGAGTAATGATACCTTAGGTAAGAATCAGAAAGAAATAAATTGTTCTGCTTAGAATTGTTTTTATGCATTATGCTGGGATGCTATTAAGCACCCTTTTGCTTTGGTAATGCGCATGCCTCGATTTATTCCAGCTCCTGTTGAGGCGCCAAGTAATTTGAGTTTGTTTAGGGAAAAGCGAGATTTTTGGGATCTCTGCTATTATTGTGGGCCTGATAGCCACCGCCGCGGTTACTGCTTCGGTTACCGCCTCGGCCCTTGCACTTTCTGCCACTGTGCAGACAACTCAAACCATTAATGAACTATAGGCCACTGTGACCATGGTCCTAGATAAACAGGCCACTGCCAATTCTCAGATACAAGGAGGCCTGATGTTGGTAAACCAACAGATTAATTTGGTTCAGGAACAATTGGATATATTGTGGCAGATGGCCAAATTGGGATGTGAACAAAGTTGCCTGGCCTTTGTGTCACTTAGTACAATATGAGAATTTTACAAGAGCAGCTAACCTGTCAAAAGCTCTGTCTCAACATTTATTACAGAATTGGACTTTTGAGTTTGAGCAGACACTCCGTGAGTTGAGAATGGCGATCCTGCAAGTGAATTCGACGCATCTGGATCTTTCTCTGATGGAAGACCTCTCCCCTGGATTTCATCTGCATTTTCTTATTTTAAGGAATGGGTGGGGGTAGGATCATTTAGCCTAGTTCTCTGCTGTGGAATAGTGTTGATGCTTTGGATGGTGTGTACGCTCAGAGCCCAAACAAAAGGAGAAAGTGGTGGTGGCACAAGCACTTGCTGCCTTAGAACACGGAGCATCCCCTGACATTTGGTTAACCATGTTAAAGCAATAGGTCGCTGGCCTCCCAGCTCTTGCACCCCACGAGGCTAGTCTCATTGCACGGGATAGAGTGGGTAGGCTTCAGCAGCCCAAGGAGTTGCAAGGCTAAGCACTGCACAGGAGAGGTCTGCGGTATAACGACTTTCTCCTGGGAGATAAGTCATCTTGCATGAAGGTTCTATGTCATGATCTCCTTCCCCCAGAAAAAAGACATCGGACTGGTCAGGACTTCCTCTGGGGATAAGACCCTGGAGAGGAGCTTTGTACATGTTCCGAATTTGCACATGGGGATTTGACCTCTATCTCCACTCCAAAGTTGTGGGTGTCCTATTGCTTCAAAAATAAATGAATAGGGGGAGATGTGAGGAGCCGCCCTCGCTATCGCTATTGCCGTTAGAAGATGGCGCTGACATCCACTGTCAGTTGGAGTTAACTGTCGCTGTCAGTTGGAGTTAACTGTCGCTGTCAGTTGGAGTTAACTGTCGCTGTCAGTTGGAGTTAACTGTCGCTGTCAGTTGGAGTTAACTGTCGCTGTCAGTTGGAGTTAACTGTCGCTGTCAGTTGGAGTTAACTGTCGCTGTCAGTTGGAGTTAACCGTTTAAACTGTGCCTCTCCCGTGACGTCATCTGGGGTGATGTGCAAACCACCAATCCCGGCTCTACACATCTCACTCGGAGCTCCTAGGCTTATATAAGGGGCTGGGTTTCTTAGCTTGGGGTCTCCCTCTAAGAAGCTGATCATCTATCTCTCAAGATGCATTAAAGCTTTACTGCAGAAGGATCCGAGTGTTCTGCGTCGTTCTTGCTGGCGAGACGGTAGCGGGACATCTGGTGCCGAAACCCGGAACTCTTCAACATCGCCGGCGCCGCGGGAGACCCTCGGAAGACGGGGGCGGATTCAGAACTGCAGGGACGTAGGTTCAGAGAGGTATGCTTTATCCTGAACAACCCTTTCTCGACTTTGGCCTTAGTTTGTCATCACCGTGGGACGGGTCAGTGGAGGCTTTGGTGCTAGTCCTGTTTGTCCTTCTCCTTCATCGTGGCTGGTGCTGACAGAACGGCGCTGTCCGTCTGGCGCTGTCCATCTGGCGCTGTCCATCTGGCGCTGTCCAGTCTGGCGCTGTCAGTCTGGTGCTGTCAGTCTGGTGCTGTCAGTCTGGTGCTGTCAGTCGATAGACACCGGCCACTGAAAACAAAAATGAATGTGAGGCCACCGCCTATAAATCCGGCGGGCTCACGCTCCTCAGCGCCTCCGCCATATGAGCTTCGGCTGAATACTGGTACTGACTCCTTTTTACCTTTAGAGGAACGGAGAAAAATACAAATGGCTTTTCCAGTATTCGAGAATGTGGAAGGCGGAAGAGTACATACCCCGTAGATTACAATCAAATTAAAGAATTGGCCGAATCCGTTCGTAATTATGGGGTCAATGCTAACTTTACCACATTACAGGTGGAAAGGCTTGCTAATTTTGCCATGACTCCCACTGACTGGCAAACGACAGTGAAAGCAGTGCTTCCCAACATGGGACAATACATGGAATGGAAGGCTCTCTGGTATGATGCAGCCCAGGCACAAGCTAGAGTTAATGCCACGGCTGAAGATGAGAATCAGAGGCAGTGGACATTTGAAATGCTGACAGGTCAGGGTCAACATGCCCTTAATCAAACCAACTACATCTGGGGCGTCTATGGTCAGGTGTCGGCCGCCGCTATTAAAGCATGGAAGGCCCTCACAAAAAGGGGAGAGTCCAGTGGACACCTTACAAAGATTGTCCAAGGACCCCAAGAGCCATTTTCAGACTTTGTGGCCAGAATGACAGAGGCCGCCAGTCGCATCTTTGGTGATTCAGAACAAGCTATGCCCCTGATTGAGCAACTTGTCTATGAACAAGCAACCCAGGAATGTCGAGCGGCTATCGCCCCTCGCAAAAGCAAAGGTTTACAAGATTGGCTCAGAGTGTGCAGGGAGCTGGGGGACCCCTAACCAATGCAGGACTAGCTGCCGCCATTTTACAAACGCACAGGTATAGAGATTTATCTAATCGAAAAGCTTGTTTTAATTGTGGGAGAATGGGGCACCTTAAGAAAGATTGTCAAGCCCCTGAAAGAACAAGAGAATCGAAGCTTTGCTATCGTTGTGGTAAAGGTTATCATAGGGCTAGCGAATGCAGGTCAGTCCGGGATGTAAAAGGGAGGCTTCTGCCCCCTATTGAAGAATCCAAGGTACCCCAATCAAAAAACGGGTCACGGGGCCCATGGTCCCAGGGCCCTCAGAAATATGGGAACCAATTTCAGAAAAGCAATCAAGAGGAAGTAGAGGTTTCCGAGGAACCTCCGGAATGGACTTGCGTGCCGCCTCCGACTTCTTACTCATGCCCCAAATGAATGTTCAACCGGTCCCAGTCCATTCCCCTGGACCTTTGCCCCCTGCCACCATTGGGCTTATTCTGGGCCGTGGCTCCTTAACTTTACAGGGACTCATTATATATCCTGGGATTGTTGACCCATATCATAAAGAGGAGATTCAAGTTCTCTGTTCTAGCCCTCGGGGTGTATTTTCTATAAAGCAGGGAGATAGAATTGCACAACTGGTGTTGCTGCCCTCCCTCGGGATGGAGAAACCTACACTTTACAAAAAAGGGCTATGGGATCTTCTGGAAGTGATTCAGCCTATCTGGCTATACCCCTAAATGAGAGACCTACAATAAAATTGTTAATTAATGGAAAAGAATTTGAAGGGATAATGGATTCGGGAGCAGACAAAAGCATTATTTCACTCCATTGGTGGCCGAAGTCTTGGCCCACTGTTGTTTCATCTCATTCTCTACAAGGTCTTGGATACCAGTCCTCTCCTGCCATCAGTGCCTCAGCCTTAACCTGGCGGGATGCTGAAGGCAAACAGGGATGTTTTACCCCCTATGTGTTGCCACTCCCTGTAAATTTATGGGGACGAGATGTGTTACAAGCCATGGGCATGACCCTAACTAATGAATACTCCCCCAGGCATCAGCCATTATGGCAAAGATGGGGTATACAAATGGTAGAGGCTTGGGTAGGCAAGAACAAGGCAGAATAAAACCCATTACACAACACGGAAATCGGGGTAGAAAAGGACTGGGTTTTATTTAGGGGCCGTTGAGGCTTCACGACCCATACCATGGAAAACAGAGGAGCCGTTATGGGTCTCTCAATGGCCTCTATCCTCTGAAAAATTAGAGGCTGTCACAAGATTAGTGCAAGAACAGGAACGGCTGGGGCATCTAGAGCCTTCTACCTCCCCATGGAATACACCAATTTTTGTTATTAAGAAGAAATCTGGGAAGTGGAGATTACTCCACGACCTGCGGGCCATTAACAATCAGATGCATCTTTTTGGCCCTGTTCAAAGAGGCCTTCCTTTGCTTTCTGCACTTCCTCAAGATTGGAAGCTTATTATTATAGATATTAAGGATTGTTTCTTCTCTATTCCACTTTACCCACGGGATAGACCAAGGTTTGCCTTCACTATCCCTTCTCTTAATCATATGGAACCAGACAAGAGATTTCAGTGGAAGGTACTGCCGCAAGGCATGGCCAATAGCCCAACAATATGTCAGCTATATGTGCAGGAGGCTTTGGAGCCAATTAGGAAGCAATTTACATCTTTAATCGTTATCCATTATATGGACGATATTCTTATTTGTCACAAAGAGTTAGATGTTTTACAAAAGGCTTTTCCCATGCTGGTGGCTGAATTAAAACAGTGGGGATTAGAGATTGCCTCAGAAAAGGTTCAAATTGCAGATACAGGCCTCTTTTTGGGCTCAAAGATTACTCCCAAAAATATAGTTCCTCAGAAAATAGAAATTCGCAAAGACCACTTACAAACATTAAATGATTTTCAGAAACTTCTGGGAGATATAAATTGGTTGAGGCCCTTTTTAAAAATTCCATCTGCTGATCTAAAACCCTCTTCGATCTCCTGGAGGGTGAGCCTCATATCTCCTCACCCAGAAAATTTACCCCTGCCGCCCACCGAGCCTTACAGATGGTGGAAGAGGCCTTACAGGAAGCACAATTACAACGAATTGAGGAGTCACTACCTTTTAATCTGTGTGTTTTTAAGACAGCTCAATTGCCAACTGCAGTCCTGTGGCAACATGGACCATTACTTTGGATTCATCCAAATGCTTCCCCTGCTAAGATTATTGACTGGTACCCTGATGCTGTTGCACAGCCTCGCGCTTCGCGGAATAAAAGCAGCTGTTACACATTTTGGCAGGGATCCTGATTCCTTGATTGTGCCTTATACTGCTGCACAAGTTCAGACCTTGGCAGCCACATCTAGTGATTGGGCAGTTTTAGTTACTTCCTTTTCAGGACAAATTGATAATCATTTTCCAAAGCATCCAATTTTACAGTTTGCCCTAAACCAGGCTATAGTGTTTCCACAAGTGACAGCTAAAGACCCACTCCCAGATGGGACTGTGGTGTACACTGATGGATCAAAACTGGTATGGGAGCTTATGTGGTCAAGGATAGGGTTATATCTAAACAATATAATGAAACTTCACCTCAAGTTGTAGAATGTCTGATAGTACTGGAGGTTCTTGAGGCTTTTCCAGGACCCCTCAATATTGTATCAGATTCCTCTTATGTGGTTAATGCAGTTAATCTCCTTGAGATAGCTGGAATAATAAGATCCTCCAGCAGAGTTGCTAACATCTTTCAGAAGATACAAGCTGCCTTGTTAAATAGGAGATTTCCTGTTTTCATTACCCATGTCCGAGCACATTCTGGACTCCCAGGTCCCATGTCCTTAGGGAATGACTTAGCGGACAAGGCTACAAAGCTGGTGGCCGCTGCCTTGTCTACCCATGCACAAGCAGCAAAAGAATTCCATAAGCGCTTTCATGTGACGGCTGAGACCTTGCGCCGTCGTTTTGCTCTATCCAGGAAAGAGGCTAGGGAAATTGTTACTCAATGCCAGAATTGCTGCGAATTCTTACCTACTCCCCACATGGGAATAAACCCACGTGGCATTAGACCATTGCAGATGTGGCAGATGGATGTTACTCATATTCCCTCTTTTGGAAGGCTTCAATATGTTCATGTTTCTGTTGACACCTGTTCTGGCGTAATGTTTGCCACACCCCTAACAGGGGAAAAGGCCTCATATGTGATTCAACATTGCCTTGAGGCCTGGAGTGCTTGGGGAAAACCCAGAATTTTAAAAACAGACAATGGACCAGCATATACCTCTCAAAAATTCCGACAGTTTTGTCG
>NW_024432100.1:0-10111 GCF_017639785.1 Mesocricetus auratus
GTGTTGTATCGTTAGTTTTGAATAAGCTAAACACGTAGTTACTAATACATTGTTATATGGGAAGTTCTCATGAAGTTAAGCACATAGTATCACACAAAGTGTTGTATCGTTAGTTTTGAAGAAGTTAAGCACGTAGTTTCTAATACAGTGTTATATGGTAAGTTTTCATGAAGTTAAGCACATAGTATCACACACAGTGTTGTATCGTTAGTTTTGAAGAAGTTAAGCACGTAGTTTACTAATACATGTGTTATATGGGAAGTTCTCATGAAGTTAAGCACATAGTATCACACAAAGTGTTGTATCGTTAGTTTTGAAGAAGTTAAGCACGTAGTTTCTAATACAGTGTTATATGGGAAGTTCTCATGAAGTTAAGCACATAGTTTCACACACAGTGTTGTATCGTTAGTTTTGAAGAAGTTAAGCATGTAGTTTCACACACAGTGTTGTATTGTTAGTTTTCATGAAGTTAAGTACGTATATTCTCACACAGTGTTGTATCGTTAGTTTTGAAGAAGTTAAGCACGTAGTTTTAAATACTGTGTTGTATAGTTAGTTTTCATGAAATGAAGTATGTTGTTTCTCATATAGATTTCATGACGTTAAGCACATAGTTCACACACAGTTTTGTATCGTTAGTTTTGAAAAAGTTACGCATATAGTTTCACATACTGTGTTGTATTGTTAGTGTTCCATGAAGTAAAGTATGTACTATATCATATAGTGTTATATTGTTAGATTTCGATGAAGTTAAGCACATAGTTTTACACACATGTGTTGTATCATTAGATTTTACATGAAGTTAAGTATGTAGTTTCTAATATAGTGTTATATGGTAAGTTCTCATGAAGTTAAGCACAGAGTTTGACACAGAGTGTTGTATCATTAGATTTGAAGAAGGTAAGCACGTAGTTTCTAATACAGTGTTATATGGGATGTTCTCATGAAGTTAAGCACATAGTATCACACACAGTGTTGTATCGTTAGATTTGAAGAAGTTAAGCAAGTAGTTTTATATACTGTGTTGTTTCGTTAGTTTTCATGAAGTTAAGTTTGTAATTTCTCATATAGTGTAACATACTTAGATTTAATGAAGTTAAGCACATAGTTTCACACACAGTGTGGTATCATTAGATTTGAAGAAGTCAAGCATGTAGTTTCACATACTGTGTTGTATTGTTAGTGTTCACGAAGAAAAGTATGTACTATATCATATAGTGTTATATAGTTAGATTTAATGAAGTTAAGCACATAGTTTCACACATAGTGGGGAATCATTAGATTTGAAGAATTTAAGTATTTAGTTTCTAAAACAGTGTTATATGGTAACTTCTCATGAAGTTAAGCACATAGTATCACACACAGTGTTGTATCGTTAGCTTTGAAGAAGTTAAGCACTTAGTTTCTAATACAGTGTTATATGGGATGTTGTCATGAGGTTAAGCACATAGTTTCTCACACAGTGTTGTATTTTGGTTTTGAAATAGTTAAGCACGTAGATTCTAATACAGTGTTATATGGGAAGTCCTCATGAAGTTAAGCACATAGTATCATACACAGTGTTGTATCGTTAGTTTTTAAGAATTTAAGCATGTAGTTTCACACACAATGTTGTATTGTTAGTTTCCATGAATTTAGGCACGTATATTCTCACAAAATGTTGTATCGTTAGGTTTGAAGAAGTTAAGCAAGTAGTTTTATATACTGTGTTGTATCGTGATTTTTCATGAAATTAATTATGTAGTTTCTCATATATTGTTATATTGTTAGATTTCATGAAGTTAAGCACATAGTTTCACACACAGTGTTGTATCGTTAGATTAGAATAAGTTAAGCATGTAGTTTCACATACTGTGTTGTATTGTTAGTGTTTACGAAGAAAAGTATGTACTATATCATATAGTGTTATATAGTTAGATTTCATGAAGTTAAGCACATAGTTTCACACACAGTGTGGTATCATTAGATTTGAAGAAGTTAAGCACGTAGTTTCTAATACAGTGTTATGTGGTAAGTTTTCATGAAGTTAAGCACAGAGTATCATACACAGTGTTGTATCGTTAGTTTTGTAGCAGTTAAGCACGTAGATTCTAATACAGTGTAATATGTGAAGTTCTCATGAAGTTAAGCACATAGTATCACACAAAGTATTGTATCGTTAGTTTTGAAGAAGGAAAGCATGTAATTTCACACACAGTGTTTTATTTTTAGTTTCCATGAGTTAAGCACGTATATTCCATGAAGTGAAGCACATATTTTCTCACACAATGTTGTATCGTTAGTTTTGAAGAAGTTAAGCACATAGTTTTATATACTGTGTTGTATCATTAGTTTTCATGAAGTTAAGTATGTAATTTTTCATATAGTGTAATATAGTTAGATTTAATGAAGTTAAGCACATAGTTTCACACACAGTGTGGTATCATTAGATTTGAAGAAGTTAAGCACGTAGTTTCTAATACAGTGTTATATGGTAAGTTCTCATGAAGTTAAGCACATAGTATCACACACAGTGTTGTATCGTTAGATTTGAAGAAGTTAAGCATGTAGTTTCACATACTGTGTTGTATTGTTAGTGTTCACGAAGAAAAGTATGTACTATATCATATAGTTTTATATAGTTAGATTTCATGAAGGTAAGCACATTGCTTCACACACAGTGTGGTATCATTAGATTTTAAGAAGTTAAGCACATAGTTTCTAATACAGTGTTATATGGTAAGTTCTCATAAAGTTAAGCAATTAGGTTCACACACAGTGTTGTATCCATAGTTTTGATGAAGTTAAGTACACAGTATCACACACAGTGTTGTATCGTTAGTTTTGATAAATTTAAGCACGTTTTTTCTAAAAGAGTGTTATATGAGAAGTTCTCAGGAAGTTAAGCACATTTGTTCACTCACAGTGTTGTATCCTTAGTTTTGAAGAAGTTAAGCACATAGTTTCTAAAACAGTGTTATATGGGAAGTTCTCATGAGGTTAAGCACATAGATTCACACACAGTGTTGTATCGTTAGTTTTGAGGAAGTTAAGCACGTATATTCTCATACAGTGTAATATGGGATGTTCTCATGAGGTTAAGCACATAGTTTCACACACAGTGTTGTATCCTTACTTTTGAAGAAGTTAAGCACGTAGTTTCTAATACAGTGTTATATGAGATGTAATCATGAAGTTAAGCACTAAGTTTCACACACAGCGTTGTATCGTTAGTTTTGAAGAAGTTAACCACGTATTTTCTAGTACACTGTTATATGGGAAGTCCTCAGGAAGGTAAGCACATAGTTTCACACACAGTGTTGTATCATTAGTTTTGAAGATGTTAAGCATGTATTTTCTCACACAGTGTTGTCTTATTAGTTTCCATGAAGTTGAGCACGTATATTCCTACACAAGGTTGTATCGTTAGTTTTGAGTAATTTAAGCACGTAGTTTTAAATACTCTGTTGTATTGTTAGTTTTCATGAAATTAAGTATGTAGTTTCTCATATAGTGGCATATAGTTAGATTTCATGAAGTTAAGCACATAGTTTCACACACAGTTTTGTACCGTTAGATTTGAAGAACTTAAGCTTGTAGTTTCACATTCTGTGTTGTATTGTTAGTGTTCACGAAGAAATGTATGTACTATATCATATTGTGTTATATAGTTAGATTTCATGAAGTTAAGCACATAGTTTCCCACACAGTGTAGTATCATTAGATTTGAAGAAGTTAAGCACATAGTTTCTAATACAGTGTTATATGGTAAGTTCTCATGAAGTTAAGCACATAGTTTCACACACAGTGTTGTATCGTTAGTTTTGAAGAAGTTAAGCACGTAGATTTATATACTAGGTTGTATCGTTTGTTTACAAGAAGTTAAGTATGTAGATTCTCATATAGTGTTATATAGTTAGATTTCATGAAGTTAAGCACATAGTTTCACACACAGTGTGGTATCGTTAGATTTGAAGAATTTAAGCACGTAGTTTCAAATCAGTGTTATATGGTAAGTTTTCATGAAGTTAAGCACATAGTATCACACTCAGTGTTGTATCATTAGTTTTGAAGAAGTTAAGCACGTAGTTTCTAATAGAATGTTATATGGGAAGTTTCATGAAGTTAAGCACATTGTTTCACACACAATGTTATATCGTTAGTTTTGAAGAAGTTAAGCAAGTAGTTTCTAATACAGTGTTATATGGGATGTTCTCATGAAGTTAAGCACATAGTTTCACACACAGTGTTGTATCGTTAGTTTTGAAGAAATTAAGCAGATAGTTTCTAATACAGTGTTATATGGGAAGTTCTCATGAAGGTAAGCACATAGTTTCACACACAGTGTTGTTTCTTTAGTTTTGAATAAGTTAAGCATGTAGTATCACACATAGTGTTGTATTGTTAGTTTCCATGAAGTTAAGCACGTATATTCTCACACAATGTTGTATCGTTAGTTTTGAAGAAGTTAGGCATGTAGTTTTAAATACTGTGTTGTATCGTTGGTTTTCATGAGGTTAATATGCAGTTTCTCATATAGTGTTATATAGTTAGATTTCTTGAAGTTAAGCACATTGTTTCACTCACAGTGTTGTATCGTTAGATTTGAAAAAGTTAAGCATGTAGTTTCACATACTGTGCTGTATTGTTAGTGTTCATGAAGAAAAGTATGTACTATATCATAAAGTGTTATATAGTTAGATTTCATGAAGTTAAGCACATATTTTCACACACAGTGTGGTATCATTATATTTGAAGATGTTAAGCACGTAGTTTCTAATACAGTGTTATATGGTAAGTTCTCATGAAGTTAAGCACATAGTATCACACACAGTGCTGTGTAGTTAGTTTTGAAGAGGTAAAGCACGTAGTTTCTAACACAGTGTCATATGGGAAGTTCTCATGAAGTTAAGCACCTAGTTTCATAAACAGTGTTGGATCGTTAGATTTGAAGAAGTTAAGCATGTAGTTTCACATACGATGTTGTATTGTTAGTGTTCACGAAGAAAGGATGTAGTATATCGTATAGTGTTATAAAGTTAGATTTCATGATGTTATGCACATAGTTTCACACACAGTGTGGTATTATTAGATTTGAAGAAGTTAAGCACGTAGTTTCTAATACAGTGTTATATGCTAAGTTCTCATGAAGTTAAGCACATAGGTTCACACACAGTGTTGTATCCATAGTTTTGATGAAGTTAAGAACACAGTTTCTAATTCAGTGTTATATGGGAAGTTCTCATGACGTTAAGCTCATAGTTTCACACACAGTGTGGTATCATTAGATTTGAAGAAGTTAAGTACGTAGTTTCTAATACAATGTTATATGGTAAGTTCTCATGATGTTAAGCACATAGTTTCACACACAGTGTTGTATCGTTAGTTTTAAAGATGTGAAGCACGTAGTTTTATATACTGTGGTGTATCGTTAGTTTTCATGAAGTTAAGTATGTAGTTTCTCATATAGTGTTATATAGTTAGATTTCATGAAGTTAAGCACATAGATTCACACACAGTGTGGGATCGTTAGATTTAAAGAAGTTAAGCACGTAGTTTCTAATACAGTGTTATATGGAATGTTCTCATGAAGTTAAGCACATAGTTTCACTCACAGTGTTGTATCGCTAGTTTTGACGAAGTTAAGCATGTAGTTTCACACACAGTGTTGTATTGTAAGTTTCCATGAAGTTAAGCATGTATATCTCACACAATGTTGTATCGTTAGTTTTGAAGGAGTTAAGCACGTAGTTTTATATACTGAGTTGTATCGTTAGTTTTCTTGAAGTTAACTATGTATTTTCTAATATAGTGTTATATATTTAGATTTCATGAAGTTAAGCATATAGTTTCACATACAGTGTGGTATAGTTAGATTTGAAGAGTTAAGCACGTAGTTTCTAATACAATGTTGTATGGGAACTTCTCATGAAGTTAAGCACATAGTATCACACACAGTGTTGAATCGTTAGTTTTGAAGAAGATAAGCACGTAGTTTCTAATACAGTGTTATCTGGTATGTTCTCATGAAGTTAAGCAGATTGTTTCACACACAGTGTTGTATCGTTAGTTTTGACGAAGTTAAGAGTGTAGTTTCACACAGAGTGTTGTATTGTAAGTTTCCATGAAGTTAAGCACGTAGATTCTCAACAATGTTGTATTGTTAGTTTTGAAGAAGTTAAGCACGTAGTTTTATATACTGTGTTGTATCGTTAGTTTTCATGGATTTAATTATGTAGTTTCTCATATAGTGTTATATAGTTACATTTCATGAAGTTAAGCACATAGACTCACACAGAGTGTGGTATCGTTAGATTTGAAGAAGTTAAGCACGTGGTTTCTAATACAGTGTTATCTGCTATGTTCTCATGAAGTTAAGCACGTTGTTTCACACACAGTGTTGTATCGTTAGTTTTGACGAAGTTAAGCGTGTAGTTTCACACACAGTGTTGTATTGTAAGTTTCCATGAAGTTAAGCACGTATATTCTCACAAAATGTTGTATCGTTAGTTTTGAAGAAGTTAAGCACGTAGATTCTAATACAATGTTATATGGTATCTTCTCATGAAGTTAAGCACATAGTTTCACACACAGTGTTGTATCGTTAGTTTTGAAGATGTTAAGCACGTAGTTTTATATACTGTGTTGTATCGTTAGTTTTGATGAAGTAATTTATGTAGTTTCTCATATAGTGTTATATAGTTAGATTTCATGAAGATAAGCACATATGTTCACACACAGTGTGGTATGTTAGATTTGAAGAAGTTAAGCACGTAGTTCCTAATGCAGTGTTATATGGTAAGTTTTCATGAAGTTAAGCACATAGTATCACACACAGTGCTGTATCATTAGTTTTGTGATGTTAAGCACGTAGTTTTATATACTGTGTTGCATCGTTAGTTTTCCTGAAGTAAATTATGTAGTTTCTCATATAGTGTTATATAGTTAGATTTCATGAAGTTAAGCACATATATTCATAAACAGTGTGGTATCCTAAGATTTGAAGAAGTTTAGCACGTAGTTTCTAATACAGTGTTATATGGTAAGTTTTCATGAAGTTAAGCACATAGTATCACACACAGTGTTGTATCGTTAGTTTTGAGATGTTAAGCACGTAGTTTTATATACTGTGTTGTATCGTTAGTTTTCATGAAGTATATTATGTAGTTTCTCATATAGTGTTATATAGTTAGACTTCATGAAGTTAAGCACATAGATTCACACAGAGTGTGGTATCATTAGATTTGAAGAAGTTAAGCATGTAGTTTCTAATGCAGTGTTATATGGTAAGTTCTCATGAAGTTAAGCACATAGTATCACACAAAGTGTTGGATCGTTAGTTTTGAAGAAGATAAGCACGTAGTTTCTAATAAAGTGTTATTTGGTATGTTCTCATGAAGTTAAGCACATTGTTTCCCACACAGTGTTGTATCGTTAGTTTTGAGATGTTAAGCACGTAGTTTTATATACTGTGTTGTATCGTTAGTTTTCATGAAGTAAATTATGTAGTTTCTCATATAGAGTTATATAGTTAGTTTTCATGAAGTTAAGCAAATAGATTCACACAGAGCGTGGTATCGTTAGATTTGAAGAAGTTAAGCACGTAGTTTCTAATACAGTGTTATATGGGAAGTTCTCATGAAGTTAAGCACATAGTATTCACACACAGTGTTGTATCGTTAGTTTTGAAGAAGTTAAGCACGTAGTTTCTAATACAGTGTTATCTGTATGTTCTCATGAAGTTAAGCAGATTGTTTCACACACAGTGTTGTATCGTTAGTTTTGATGAAGTTAAGCACGTAGTTTCATGATACTGTGTTGTATCGTTAGTTTTGAAGAAGTTAATCACGTAGTTTCTAATATAGTGTTATATGGTAAGTTTCATGAAGTTAAGCACATAGTATTCACACACAGTGTTGGTATCCTTAGATTTTGAAGAAGTTAAGCACGTAGTTTCTAATACAGTGTTATATGGTATGTTTTCATGAAGTTAAGCACATAGTATCACACACAGTGTTGTATCGTTAGTTTTGAAGATGTTAAGCACGTAGTTTTATATACTGTGTTGTATCGTTAGTTTTCTATGAAGTTAAGTATGTAGTTTCTCATATAGTGTTATATAGTATAGATTTCATGAAGTTAAGCACATAGTTTCACACACTGTGTGGTATCTTTAGATTTGAACAAGTTAAGCACGTAGTTTCTAATGCAGTGTTATATGGTAAGTTTTCATGAAGTTAAGCACATAGTATCACACACAGTGTTGGATCGTTAGTTTTGAAGAAGATAAGTGTTGGGAAAGTCCTGTGTATATGTTAATAAATTACTGCTGGCCAATAGGAATCTAGATAGGTGGGGCTAGGAGTCCAGGAGGATTCTGGGAAGGAGAAAGACAAGAGAGTCAACATGTGACGCCATGGGGATAGGACGCCGGGAACTATTCTCCGGTAAGAATCATACTTAGATTAACAATTATGGGCTAATTACTTAAGGCAGAGCTAGCCAGTAAGAGACAAACAAGGCCAACAGCTTCATAATTAATATAGCCTCTTGTGTGTTTATTTGGGACTCATGCGGATCTAGAACCAGGCTGGTGCGGCAGAGCCCAGGCGACTGGCGGGGGATAAACCAAAGCGGTTAGCAAAGAAAAAGCTTCTCTTAACAAAATGGTGATCAGGAGTGGGATCATGAATTTCCACGCAGAATGACAAAAGCTTTAAAGGAATTTTAGAACCAGAAGAACGGAGAGAAGCACAGATTTTGGTAGCAGCATTTTTCTCAGGTGTGCTCTGTTTTGCTAGCCACAAGCCGAGATTCACGTGGCTCGCTTACCGGAGTCTTCCTGACTCGGCATAAAAAAGAAAAAAAACCCCAGCAAGGTTGTTTTAAGAGACTCTGCTAACGATTGAAAGGTGTGTACGTACAGCTGGAAGTGGCAGCTTTTGCTGGAGGTCTGCATGGACTGAGGCGGTAAGCTGGAATCACGATTAGCCCGCCATCTTGAAATGGCAGTTTAAAACAGCCGAGGTTTTACAGATAAGACACGTGGCCAGAAAAACGTAAGGATTTACAGTAAAGTCAGACTTGAATGAACAAAACCTTTAAAGGTTTACAGTGTGTTTAAAAATATACGTGAGATTGAGAGAGAAAATGAAATGACAAAGTGGTATATAAATACAAAAGCCGGCGTTGTGGTGGCGCACGCTGGTAAGATTTACTCCAGAGGCAGAGGCAGGCGGATTTCCAAAGAGAAATCCTGTCTCAAAGAAAAATAAATAAAAGTAAAATAAATAAAGTAATAATAGATAAATAAATAAGCCACGGAAAGATGGAAAATACACAGAGAGCCTGGATACTGTACGCTATTGTGTTTTTCAGTTTTTTGCTTGCTCAGGAAGGAACTGCTACTAAAGTACACTTGCTTATAAATGCTGCTAAATTAATACAACTTATATCTTTTGAAAATGCCTTGACCTCAAAATTTAAGTATAAGGATATGTTACTTGGAAAAGGAGAATTTGCTTATGTTTCTACAGAAAATGAAAAGCTGAGAATTCCTTCCAGGCTTCTGTGGTTTCACGAACCAAGACCCCGGAAGCAGTGGACCAGGTGTTCCAACGACTGAGACAGCTAAGATGATACAGCTTTACAGACCCCAAAAATACGGACTTATACAGGTTTCTGAGATTTGTCATGATCCCCATGGTATAAACAGCGCCCCCTTCCAGCAGGAAGCAGTTTGGAATGAGCGACGTCCCAATTCCCATCTTGTTTATAAATCTTTGTTTTCATTTAAATGGGATTGTTTATAATTGGCTAGTGATCACAGCCAATTTTTTTAATGGTAAAAAGGGGAATTATGGTATGGGTATTGTTTTTCATTTATTGAGACAAAATCAAGGTCAATTTTGTGATGCTTATATTTCTCCTCTTGATTAAGTATTGTGCTTATACTGATCTTTTAAAACGTAATGCATAATTGAATACAGACTATAGATAGTTACTTATAATAGAATTTCTAGTTACATAAGTTAGGTTTCTAGATATACAGAAATATATTTGAGATGGACAGTCTTCAAACCTCTCAAAGACCTTCAGAACATGAGCATTACATGTAACTGAACGAAGTACA
>NW_024432101.1:0-22055 GCF_017639785.1 Mesocricetus auratus
CGCTGATTTAATTGGTCTGGGTATAAGGTGTTGGCATTAAAAATTAAAAAAAAACTCCTTTGGGATTTTAATGTCTAGCCAAGGCAGGGAACACTGGTCTATTTCACATTATGCATGTAAGAGGGACAGTAAAATGATGCAGAAAGCCCCCTTCTTCCTTTGAAACTTGTCTATTTCCCTTAAGTCAATATTGTTTTAGTTCATTTTCCAACCACAGCTTAATTAGCAGAATAGCATCTCAGTTATTTTAGCTCATTTTCCAACTACCGATTAATTAGCAGAATAGCATCTCTTCTATTTTCCCTTCTGCATGTCTCTTCTCCATTCAATAAACCACCTCTTGCTTGTCTAAATAATCAGCTTGGTTCTGAAACGTTAACCCACTAGGAGTCATTGTAAATACAGTGTAACAATGCCATCAAACAGAATTATCTTGAAGAAGATAGCTTCTATTGTTATGTATATTTTGTGTATGTGTGCATGCCTCAAATATAGTCAGTTTTCTTCATATCTGAGGTGCCTATTTTCATTTACATAAAATGAGCATGATATCTGTATTCAGAAATATTGCTCCTAAATACTTCGTGGATACATTTTCTCAAAACAAAGGACAAGTGACTCATGTACTGACACCATTTAAATGAAATACAGTAATACCACAAATCTACTTTACTCTATCTGATCTTGATATGGTCTCGAAAAGAACATGCATTTGAATGACAAAAATATTAAATGATTGACTTTCCTTTCCTTTTTAATTTGTCATTTTATCTATTTTAAATAAAATCACCTTGTTCTAATTACCTCACAAATAAAAACTTTAATTTTTTATAAACACAGCTGATTTAAGGAAGCCACTCAAACACTTCCCAGTCTCAAAACCTGTCCTTCTCAGTGAACTGCCATACAGTTGGAATGGCCATTCTTAAGTGACAGAGCTTCACTTACGGATTTATACTTTTTTTTGTGGATGAATAATTTTAATGCCATTCTTCTGTCAGGAGTTTATAGCCTGAGACAGGAAAAATGCCATCAAAGAGAGAAGAGCCGAGCCCCCACCGCCACACTGGCCTAACTGGAGTGACAGCACAAGCAGCAGACTGGGATTGGAGAAGCGGCCTCTCCGCCTTCCACACCCAACCCCATGAGCCTGCACGTTAGTCACCCAATCACCCAACTTCTGTCTGAGAAATGGCCAACCTCACAGGGCACACATTTCTCCAGGAGCTTCAAAAGGCCTGTGCCAGCCTTGATGAGCTGAAAGTCATTCTAGCCACAGAAAAGAACCCTATATGAGTGACACAAAGTTGAAAAAAACAGTGCTGGATTGATGGCTCAGACATTAAAGGTGTACTGCGCTTGCAGAGAGCCTGAGTTCAACTGTAAGCCCCCACATAGGGTTCACATTTCCTGTAATGGCATCCAGGGATTCTGACGCCCTCTCCTGGCCTCTGTGGCCAGCTGCACTCATGCACAGACAGAGGGACACAAACATACACATAGCCACATAACCCATATTGCAGAGTGGACCGGAGCCTCCTCCTGTAGGGAAGAAGCAAGCATATGGCTACCTCCTGCCTCTTGGCCAAGGCTACAGGCCACATAACATGAGGACCCTGTGGTCAAGCACCCAAGGAGCATTTCTTCAGCTTCTGGGGACATTTCTTTTAACCCAGAAGATACCAGAGTACCCTCAGTCACTGGCCAGGCATGGTCAGTTGGTATCTTCAGGAAAAAAATGCCCGGAGCCGATTTCACTATATTGGATGGTCCATCTTGAAGCATTAATTCTCTGCACCCCAGCGGCAGTGGGAAGAACTGGTCTTGGTAAGTCTTCGAGAGCTCAACCTCCGCCTCAGGGAAGAGAACTTGTCGCCCAGGACCCTGCGCAGACCCACATTATCCTTGACACAGGGCAGGTGCTGCCTGGTGACTGGGAGCTGCCCCGTGAACATCTCCCACCGGCCCATGGCATCCACAGCTGCATCTACGTGGACCAGCTCGTCTTCAGACACTTCCTTCTCCAGAGCCTGGATACATGCATGCAGCCACTGTCCATACTCCTCAAGGGCCTCCACTGGGCCCCCGAGTTTCAGCAACACTTCTGAGGCCGCCAGAGAGCTCAGTCCATCCTCAGACCCTGGTTCAGGCCCATCAGGGAAGGCATGACTCCATGCATCAGGGGTGACGGGATCTGACGGACTGGTGACAGGCTCTGTGTCACTCTCGAAGCCCATGCCTGAGTCAGCACTGAAGGGCAGGGTGTCATCTGACACAGATGGTTCCCCAGCTTCTTGGCCAGACCATGTCTCTGCCATCACCCAGGTCCAAGTGTGGAGTCTCTTGTACCTCTCCAGGAGCCGGAAGCCCAGGAGGTGCTGCAGTTTCCGAAGGCAGATGGGACCACGGATTTATACTTTTAGTATAAATTATATTTTTATTCACCTGGACACCAAAAGAAATTGCAAAACTATGAGAGAATTGAAATGAGAACAGAAAAAAATGTGTTTATATCCTCTTTCATGACCCATGTTTCCTTTTACCTGCATTCCATCCTTCCTCATCACCCAATATTAGTCTTTGTCACCCTTCTTAATGCTACAACTCTACCCATACTTACAGCAGTTAACATATATATACATATATATATATATATATACATACACATACATACATACACATTGTAGGCTAGGAAATAAAACTGCTAGTCAACAAATAGGCTAAGTAAATCAACAGAAACTGTTTTTAAAAGAAGAGACACAAATGGCATGTATTTTTTAAAGCGCTTAACAGCCATATTCATTCAGGAAATGCAAATTCAAATACTTTGAGACTTCACCTTACCCCAGTGACAATGGCTATCATCCAGTAATTTAAGAGCAAATGTTGAAGACGACAGGTTTGTAGGGATGCAGGGAGTAACCCTTATTCAGTGCTGGTAGAATTCAAAGTATCGAAGCAGTTATGGAGATTTGCTTGGAACTTCCTCAGAAATTAAAACAAAGAAAAAACCCAACCACATGACCCAGCTATACCATTCATGGGTGTATACTCAAAGGATTTTGTAACATGTAAAGCAAAGGGATTAAGACTGGGCTGGTTTAACCCCCAGAAACAGCTGACCAGACAAAGGTTAACTCTTGAATCCCAGGCATCAGCCTGGGAATCCAGCATGGGACTGATCAAGACCCCCTGAATCTGGGTGTCAGTGAGGAGGCCTAGGGAATCTATTGAGCCTTGGGCAGCAGATCAGTACCCATCCCAAGTATACACACGGACTTTGGACTCCCATAGAACAATGTGAGGTGCACTCTCACCCTGAACTCTTGGGGAAGGGCCTAGGCCCTGCCCTATATGAAATGACAGACTATGGACACCCCCATGGAGGGCCTCACCCTCCCTGGTGGGATGAGGGGATAACGGGGGGAGGGTTGGGGGGAGGGCACGGGAGGAGGGGAGGGAATGGGAGAGGGACCTGGAACTGACTTGTGAAGCAACCTCGTTTCTTATCTAAATTTAAACTGGAAAATAAAATATAAAAAATAAAAAATAAAAATAAAAAAGAGTTGTACATCCATGTTTATTGCTGCTGTACATACAATACCAATGAAATGAAACAAACCTTAGATGTCCAATTACAAATGAATAGATAATGAAAATGTGGTACACATACACAATAGAATGTTATTCAGCTGTTCAGAAAAATGAAAGTTGCAGGCAAAGTAATGGACTTGAAAAGCATAATATTAAACACGAGAGCCCAAACTCAGAAAAAAATCTGCATATCCTCCCTCAAAGTGTACCATAGCTTATAATAAAGCTGAGTAATTTTGAGAAATCCTACAAAGTGATGGCTCATGCCTTTAATTCGGTGAGACGGAGTCAGGAGGATTATCTGAAGTTCAAGGCCAACCTGAGATACAAAGTGAATTGAGTTCTAGCCTGAAACACAGACTATGTTTAAAAAAAACATGGGTGGGGAGAGCAGCACATGGTGGGTAAAGTCTTGTCAACAGCATAACTGGAGTTCAGATCCCCAGAACCTATATAAAGCACAGACACAGTAGCTCAGGTGTTTGTAATCCCAGCTCTCCTTTAGGGAGATAGAAGAGACAGCAGAATCCCAGGTTGCTTGTGGGCCAGCTAGGCCGGGATACTCAAAGGCCAGGAGACCCTATCTTAAGGTAGAAGGTAAGAACTGATGCACAAGGTACTCCTCAGACCACCACAAGCTAGTCATAGCATCCATGTGCTTGCATTCATATGTGCATGTTTGTGCAAATGAGTATCACACACAAAGGAGGAAGCAGGGGAAGAATGAAAAAGGGAAGGAAGTAAACTCACAAACAAAAACACCTTCCTCAGTAGGTAATATGTTGGTCAGGCAAGCATGAGTATCTAAATTTAATCCCCAGAATCTATGTAAGAAAGTAAAAACCTGGTCATGGTTGTTTATTTGTAAGCCCAGTGCTGGAGAGAGGAAGACAGATGGATTCTCAATGTTCTCAAATCAACCAGCCTAGCCTACTTGACAACTTCAGAGCAGTTAAGAGACCCCATTAAAAAAGTGTACTGCAATGGAAAAAAGAAAGCATCTTCAACAAATGGTGCTGGCATAACTGGGTACTGGTATGCAGAAGACTACAGATAGATCCATGTTTATCGCCTTGTACAAAACTTAAGTCCAAATGGATCAAAGATCTCAACATAAATCCAGCCACACTGAAACTTTTAGAAGAGAAAGTGGGAGATACTCTTCAACGAGTTGGTACAGGAGACCACTTCCTAAACATAACACCAGTGGCACAGGCACTGAGATCGACAATTAACAAATGGGACCTTCTGAAACTAAAAAGCTTCTGTAAGGCAAAGGACACAGTCAAAAAGACAAAAAGGCAGGCCACAGAATGGGAAAAGATATTCACTAACCCTACATCTGACAGAGGGCTAATCTCCAAAATTTACAAAGAACTCAAGAAACAAGTCTCCAAAACACCAAAGGATCCAATTAAAAGGTGGGGTTCAGATCTAAATAGAGAATTCTCAGTAGAGGAGGCTAAAATGTCCAAGAGACACTTAAGAAAGTGCTCAACATCCTTAGCCATCAGGGAAATGCAAATCAAAACAACTCTGAGATACCATCTTACTCCTGTCAGAATGGCTAAAATCAAAAACAACGAAGACAATCTATGCTGGAGAGGATGTGGAGAGAGAGGGACACTCCTCCACTGCTGGTGGGAGTGCCGACTCATACAGCCTCTTTGGAAATCAGTATGGAGATTTCTCAGGAAAATGGGAATTAATCTACCACAAGACCCAGCAATTCCACTCTTAGGCATATATCCAAATGAGGCAAGTTCATACAACAACGGCATCTGCTCCACTATGTTCATAGCAGCATTATTTGTAATAGCCAGAACCTGGAAGCAGCCTAGATGCCCCTCAACTGAAGAGTGGATAGAGAAAATGTGGTACATTTACACAATGGAGTATTACTCAGCAGAAAAAAATAATGGAATCTTGAAATTCGCAGGGAAATGGATAGCACTGGAAGAAACCATTCTGAGTGAGGTAACCCAGTCGCAAAAAGACAAACATGGTATGTACTCACTCATATATGGATTTTAGACATGGATCAGGATAGTGCCAGTTTGCACTTCCACTGATAGAGAGTCTGGGAAACAGGAAAGAACCTAAAAGATATGCATATATGCATATTACCCAAGAGAAGAGGATGGAGACAAGATCCTCTGAATGGATGGAGAACACGGCGAGGAGTGGGGGGAGTGGGACCTGGGAAGAAGAGAGGGGGTGAAAAGGAAGAGAGTTGGTCATGGGGGAAAAGGAAGTTGAGGGGGTGGGGGTAGAATAGGGGGAAGAGGGAATCATAGGATCGAATACAGATCAGGCACCAGAGCGACCTCGAGTGATCTAAAGGGATAACGCCAATTGGCAAGCTAAGCAATAGTGGAGAGACCACCTCAAATGCCCATTCCTGATAATGAACTTGATGTCTATAACCATCCGGGAGCCTTCATCCTGTGACTGATGGAAGCAGAGGCAAACACACAATTAATCACTGAACTGAACCCAAGGAACCCAGTGACAGAGAGAGAGGAGTGATGAGCAAATCGGCAAAGAATGGGCTGGCAAAACCAGCAGAGACAGCTGATCTGAACAGGGGAAAGCTCTTGGATCCCAGACTGACAGTGAGGAGGCCAGTATGGGACTGATCTGGACCCCCCAAATGTGAGTGTCAGCGAGAAGGCCTGGGCAACCTATGGGGCCCTGAGCTGTGGATCAGTGTCTATCCCTGATATACAAACAGTCTTCGTGTGCCTATAGCACAAAGAGGGATGCTCTCTCAGCCTGGACTCTTAGGGGAGTGCCTGGACCCTACCCAGAGTAAAATGTCAGACTCTAATATCCCCTATGTGGAAGGATTTGGCAATACGGTGGGAGGGTGGGGGGAAAGGGGAGTGGGGGAGGAGGGGAGGGAGAGGGAACTGGGATTGACATGTAAAACAAGCTATTTAAAATAAAAAAAACTAAAAAAAGTGTACTGCACCCTACGTTGACCTCTGACCTCAGCACTCAAGGTACACATTTACATATGCACCCTCACGCATATGTACACTGGCACACACACAAGTACACATTCCAAAAGATATGCCATATAAACACTAGTAAGATTAAGATGGGAGGGGTCTGGGTATGCAGAGTTCTTGAACGGCATGTGCACCACCACCAACAAAAAGATTGTGGTGAGTAACTGTTTAGCAAGAACAAATATGGTTCTGGGTTGTGCTAAAGTTTGCCTCAGAAAACCAACCCAAGGGAGGTTTAAAAGCAAATGGTTAGAACTGAATAAAATGATGATCATGCTTGTGAGAAGCATCATTATACAAAAAAAAAGAAATATAGAATGGGAACACTGAACAAGTATATGCCTTTAAAGTTGCTCTCCATATCCTGGTGGGGAGCAAGGCACAACATAAAAGGAAAACAAAGCCAGCAGTGTCAAATAAGTGGTAAAGACATTAAGTACCATGGGAATTCAAAGAAACAGAAGACTGCTATGGCCTATAGAAAGAGCTTCTTGGAAAATCTCATGTATGCAGACAGCCTTGCACAAAGAAGAGGCAAACTTACACAAAATATTTATGTGAGGGGCAGGAAGCCGGCCTAGTTGCAAGAGAGTGTACGAACATTTGTGGAGATAAGGTTGCAGTAATTAACCTGGGGCCAGACAGTGACAGCCTGAAATGTCTAGCTCCGATTTTTAAACTTTGCCCTACAGGTAGAAGGAACCTTTATGGATTATAAAGAAGAATAAGGAAAAAATACTCCTACAATGAAGCATCCTGGAGCCATTTTTTCTTGAAGGTTTTGAAGTACACACCAAGGAGCACATCTGGCCAATATCTACGCATGAGTTTGTGATTAGTGTGTTTGGGAAATCTGTTCTCACTAAAGGTGCAAATATTCAAACCTGCTTTCCACAATCCAAAATCAGGTATTGATTATGCATTCATAGATATTTGGATACTGCCTAAGAGAATTACTGAATAGGAAGCTTCAATTTTAGACTTTTTCCTCCTATTGATCCTGATTTGATGTCTAGAAATTAAATGCACTAAAATTGTCTTGTTTATAAATAAGGTCGTTTACTACTTCTCCCTATGCACGAATTTATGCTGCTTCAAAATCACTACCTCAATTCAAATATTTTGGTGCATAATTTATTTCAGTAGAGGAGATGAGACACATAAACAAAAATTAAAGATTGTAAAAAGAAAACTTTCAGCAAACATAAACAAAGCTAAAAATAAGAAACACTGGTTTAGAAGGAGAGTGAATTCACAACATCAAAAGTCCAGCCACAACAAAGACTAACACAGAGTATAGGATAATCCATTAACCATCAACTCCATAAGAAATGGAGTTTTTCTCAAAAGTTCCCATACATTTTTATTTTAGTTTTCTGCTACAAAGATCAAAACTACCATCACTCAAAACTGGACTACCTTTCACCCAGTAACAAACACATAAATGATGATTTAATTTGCTAGTGCAACATACACTAATCTAACCACATCACCTCTCAACACCAGGAAAATGGAAAATAAAATAAAATAAAAGTCACTCTATAAGGCATAGGTGAGAAAAAATAGAAGACAAAAATATCTTAAGATGATTAAACAAATCCACCATAAGAACACAGACAAACAGCAAGCCTCATTCTGAAAAGGACTATGCCATTCTTGCAGGCATGGATACCTTCAAGGAATATGTAGAGATTATGATTTTCTGCATTGTCTCTTCTCCAACTCCCCTCACCCCTTCCCACCTATTCACGGTTGAGCTGGGGAATGACAGGAGGAAGAGTTGAAGGAAGTGTATTAGGGAAGGTTTCACTAAGTGCCTTCTGCCTGGGTGCAACACTCCTTAACAATAATGCCCCAACATCCCAGCCAGCTTCTCCATCATCCCTGGTCTGCTGGCGCCTCTCTTTCAGGCTGCCTGCATTGCCCCTCACAGTCAGAGGAGGCTGCTAGGATTCGGGGACTCCCGCTGCCTCTGCGCGCCGACCCAACAGAGTCCAACAAGGCAGCCACGGAGCTACCCACTCCCCATCCTCCTTCCAGGCCCCACTTCCCCTCCCCCCAGCCTGTCACCTGCTTGGGTGGTGTCCGTCAGGTCGTAGCCACTGCCTGAGAAGTCTCGGAGTTTCCTGCCACTGAGGCTTAGGATGCCAGAGTTCCCCGCCTCCTCCAGGGCCCGGTCCAGGCTCCTCACCGTGTGCTGAGATCCCCGGGTGCCACTGCGGCCCATTGGGGAAAGGCTGACCGAAAAGAGTCGGTACCGGGATGGGCACCGCCACGGTCCCGCCACAGCCGCCACCGCCTCCCGCCCCGGCCCCGCCACCTCCTCCTCCACCACCACCACCTCCTCCTCCAGCCATGCCACCTCCGCCGCCACCGCCACTTCCACCTCCACCGCAGCCGTTGCCCGCACTGTTCCCACCGCCTCCCTGACTCGCCGCCATGTTCCTGGGAGAGAGAATAGCCCCCGACAATACTCGGAGTCTGGGCCACGAGTGGAGGGGGTTCTTAGGACGCATGCGCAGGCTGGGGGTGGAAGCGGGGGTGAGAGAGATAGTGGGAAGGAGCCCTGGGCCAGTGGCTAGGAGGTGTCGTGCGCACACACAGAGGACTTTGGAATGTGTTCAACGTTTGTTTAAAGAAAACCGAGGATACAAGGAAGGATGCCAAATCCAGAGTCCTTTGCTTTGGGTACCAAAGTCTGAGCAAAGAGGTACCAGGCTAATGGGAGGTCGCTTGGGCTCTGTGCCTTCTCCCCCTGCACCCAAATCTCTCAGATTGCTTCCTCTTCTCGTTCTGCAAAACAAAAAACGAACAAAAAGTGTGAGGTGGGGATAAATAGACTCCTTTCAAGATGTATTGAAACAGCTCTTGGGAGGATTGCGAGGCAACCGTCTGAGAAACTTACTACATATGCCTCAGGAATCATCTTTCCATGCTAATATACTAATAGAAGCATTGGGAAGAATTATGAGTAAAGCAGGGAGAATGAGGCATAGGTGAATTCCGCTATCCATTAGAAGCCCAAAGTAGGGAAAGACCTTAGATGTTCTCAAGGCAGCTTCTCCTCACAGAGAGTCTCAGCCAATGCGCTGCCTTCCAAACATGGAAGAAGAGCTCTCCACATTCTGCACTCTTACTCTTTGAAGTTGTTCCAACAACTCCAAAATATGTCCAGTTTCTTCTCATCATGTCAGTATTGTATGATAAAAAGCGCTTTGATCATCAAATAATCTTAGAAAGTATTTTGGGGGATACAGGTTTGATTTAAGTGGAATTCTGACGATTTAATGCTGGGAATTGAAGTCAATCAATCTTGGGGTTTAGGAGTTCCTTCTTACAACTTAAATAGACGTCTAGTGTAGAAGCCAAGGAAAGCTGAAAGTCATTTATGAGGTGGCTTGGGGCCTCCATAATCTGACCCAATCTATTTAGGCAGCTAAGTAGTGAGCCCTTTAAGCTGCTGCTCCAGTTTCCACTATATGACCATCTCCCAAGGAGTCTTTAAACTCCTTTCACTAATACTCAATGAAGTTACTGGGGAAAACAACCAGAATGCTTTGGCATGGTCCTTTATCACTAATTTCAACATTTGTGTGTGTGTGTCAGTCACACCTTTGAATTTGAACAGTGTACCACACAGTCTCAAAGGAATCTCTGTCACAAGAAAATTGATCTGCCATAGATGGTACTTTGAAAAACAATGCAGGAAGAAAAGCAATTCCTCGGGATGACTTTGTGGCCATAGAGGGTTAATTTGAATGATTATGCTAAGAGAAACTGCACTCATTTTGTACATGAAGCACAAAAAGAACAGGCCTGAAACTAAACTTTTATACTGGGAATTAGCATATAAAAATGATTTATTAAGCACAATGGTAAGATGTGGGGATTTAGCTCAATATAGAGCATTTGCCTAGCAAGTGCAAGACCCTGGGTTTGGTAACCAATACTGGACCAAAAAGAACCCCAAACAGCCCTCCCCTTTTAAAATTTCTGGTTTTACTGTGTCTCCGCACAGACTGCCATCCCAAGAAGTTTACTCAGTAAACTTGCTTTCTTCCAAATAAATAAAATGAACTTCTATCACAAAGAAATACTGCATTTTATCATTCTCATTCCTTATATTTCAAATCAAACGGAGGATCAGTTGAGAATTTCTGTAATAAAGAAGGATGGAGAAAGAAACTCTAAATTCACTAGTAAGCAAAAATTAGGAAAGGAAATATTTGAAAAATTACCCAAGGGCTGGCTCAGTGGTAGAGTGCTTCCCTAGCATATGGGAGACCTCAGGGTTAATTCTTAGCACTACAAAATAAATAAATGATTCTGGGTCAACAAGAATTTTGAAGTTATTTACATCTGTGCTAAGGTTCCAGTATAAAGATGTCCTGAGAATAAGTGTAAAGGACCATGGACAACCAAATTTAAGAAGGAAAGTAATCTTCCAAAGAATTAAAAGACAGTCTAAGCAAGAAGCATGTGAAACACACAAAGTTCTCTAAACATACGTGAATGCCAGGCACAAAGAGCTGGTCCTCTTTTCAATTTTAGACATGGATTAAGTGGCCCAGGCTAACTTAATAACTGCAATTCTTCTGCCTCAGCCTCCCAAGTAGCTCACGCTGAAATTTCTTTTAATGACTGAGTAGATAAATCTAAAGGGCCTTCAAATCTAAAGGGACACATAGCACCTTAAAATACAGATTCTCTTATAGCTGCAAGTCTTCTGTTTTGTAACGATAGAATTTATGATGACACTAGTAAACCTATTAGGAATGGCAGAAGCAAGTGTCAAAGGTCTGTCTGTTAAGCAGGAGTGTTTGGAAGCCAAAGTTTTGGAATATTCTAGAAGCATTTGTTTTGCTGAGGCAGTTGGAAATCACAACTCTCAAACACAACGTAAGTTTTGGGCAAAGATAAACATCATGAAGACATGTATTTAAGCTTCAATGCTTTGTCTAAAATTATGGCATGAATCCACAAAGCAAAGGATGGGATGGGATGACTTCATGTTTCACACTACCAGACTCTCATAGGTATAATTAATGTAGAAAACAGTAGACTTTCCTCTCTGTTGTGGTTTTTATTTTGTTAAGACTATGAAAAGAGCTGACACTGGTTATTAAATAATGGAACAGATAATTCTGAAGTACTAGACTCACAACTAGACACCCCCACCCTGCTTAAATGCATGCTCAGGTTAAACCTAGGCTTTTACACTGACTTTGCTGTTGAGCCACATTTTCAGGCTAACCAAAGTCTCCTCTCACAAACCCATTTCTCTTCTGTTCTTGTTAAATGTAACTTAAGGAAACTGTCATCTTAAATACTATTACTTGATGCAAAAAGATGATTCGGTGATGTGTACATAAAGTTGCAAAGAAGTTTTTTTTCTTAATAGCTGGTGGGATCTACTGATCAAAAGTGATAGTCTTGCCATAAGTTTGTGAAACTAAGGATGTAAATAAATGCTCTACACTAATTCCTCCACTAGCATAGCCTTCGTTCAAATTACTGTTTTCTTATGATGTCCTCAGTATCCTCCTAAATTAGTCCCCTTTGCTCTTATTCCATGTAAATAATTATGTGGCCTTGACCAAGATACCTCTCTCATCTGTGTCACTATTTCCTTATCTGTAAAATATGGATGATAACGTGGGAAAGGTTCAAATTAGCATAAGAACAACAGCTGGGAGGATATCTAATTGCTATCATTATTATAATTTTCTTTCTTTAAAAAAAACCTAAATCAAAAGGTAAATTATTTCTTAAAATTTCACAAAAGACCTGTAAGATGAGCATTGTTGGTAAGATAATTTTAAAAATCCAAAAACTAGCATTCAGCTAAGATGGGTGTGTCTAATTCCTAAACCTAGTGTTTAAGCACTGGAACCCTAACATTACCTGTTTACATTACTGACTTTTTTCCATCTAGATATCCTTAGTTGTTCACCTAATGCTTTCCAAGCAATGCCCAAATAATGTGATGGCCACTTGCAACATGGTATGTGGTTTATAAATATTACACACATATATTTAAAGGGAGTAAGGAGGTCTATGGGTTTGTGGGAGGGTTTGAAAAGAAGAAAGTGGAGCAGGAAAGGATGTAATTATATTATAAACTCAAAAAATTAAAAGTATCATGGATAAATTTTTTTTGGTTTTACGAGACAGGGTTTCTCTGTATTGTTTTGGAGGCTATTGGTCCAGCCCGGCCTCGAACTCACAGAGATCCGCCTGCCTCTGCCTCCTGAGTGCTGGGATTAAAGGCATGCACCACCACCGCCCGGCTCATGGGTAAACTTAACAATGATTACACCTCTGAAGAAAGCATCTCTCACTTGTTCAAGAACCATTACCTGCCTATTGATACTAAGGGCATACTGAGGGCCCATTGCTTCACATCTAGTAGCCAGGCATTGGTGGTACACACCTTTAATCCCAGCACTCAGGAGGCAGAGGCAGGCAGATCTCTCTGAGTTCGAGGCCAGCGTGGTCTATAAGAACTAGTTCCAGGACAGCCTCCAAAGCATCAGAGAAACCCTGCCTGGGGGGAAAAAAAGAAAGAAAATTGTCTTTTGCTTTTCCTAGCAACAGTTAACTGTGTATAAATAAAGGCTCTTTTCTTTTGATTAAGACTTATCTATAATCTTTTCTCAGTTACAATCAAAGGCAAATACTTACCTGTAATATTTTCATGTATTTTCTTTCAGGTTTCCCAAGTGATATGAAGTTTTATTTTATTCATTAATTTTATTTAAAATACTCATGTATATTTTACAATAGCATCTATAAACAATCATCTTAAATGTTACATATACTTTAATAATATCAAAACCATATACAGTGTATATAATATGTCACATAACCATATACTGCTTGACCTGTGTGTTCTCAGACACTTCTTACCCATAACCTTGCTAAGAATCATTTTTTGGAGGGAGGCATGAAACATTTCTGGTTTCTAGTCCATCCAAGAAAACAAAACAAGAACCACAAGTTCATGGAGAGGCTTGGCCTTAAAGGAATAATCTTTGTGTGACAAAAGATGACATTTCATGACCTCTCCTTGCCTTTTCACACACACACAAAGAAAACACACACACACAATTGTGTGCATGCATACACTCACATACATGAATACATAAATAATATTACTTCTTTGAGGGATATTGGGAAGGTCTAAGTTAGTGAATATAAGAACAACCTCCAGAACAATATTTAGTACACATAGGCACATATGTTCTCTGTCTTTCCCACCCTGTCTCTCTCATACACACACACTAGAATCTGCATATGAGTGAGAACTTGCAGTATTGTCCTACTGAGTTTGGGTTACCTCCTGTAATACTTCTAGATCCATCATTATTTTCTGCAAATTTCATTGTTCCTTATGACTGAACAAAAGTCCACTGTGTATGCTTAAATATATATATATATATATACATACATATATATATATCAGTGTAGTTCAGTCTTTCCTAAAATTCACTATGTAGCCTAAGTTGACCTCACCCTCATAGTTTCTTTCTTTGCCCTCCCAAGAGCTAGGATTAGGGCCCCATACAACCATTCCAAGGTTTTTGATACCCCTATTTCAGATGCTATCATACCAACCATTTAGAGTTCCTGGAAAAATAAACTTTGAATTAAAACAATGCAAAATAATGACCAAAAAGAACAATGTTCCCCAGTAGTCTCAAATCCATTCTATGCTGCCATCTTCCTTCTACTGCCTTTGTTGAGGACATTTCAGTCTCCCTCCTGATTATTAAAGAGCTTTTAATTAGTTCCCCTTCTTTTGGTAGTGCCTACTTCCATTCTCCATGCTGCTGCCAAGAGACTCACCAAAAACAGTGTCTTATTCTTCTTACTACTGTTTAAAACGCCTGGCTACCTGAGCGAGGCATGTGGGCCTTTCTATGCTGTCGAGGTCCATTTCTCCACTTTCATCTACCACATGTCTGTTTGTATCTCCTTCCAGATAGCACTATACCACACTGATTACATATCCTATTATTCCTCTTAATCCAGATGGCTTCCCCAGATTCTTTCGGTTAGGGAACTCTGCAGGGTCCTTCAGGATTCAAGTCATGACTACTTAAAAAAAAGCCTGTGATGACATTCTCATCAGTTGGCTGCCCTCAAATTCAGTGAGTTCTTAAAAGTAATCTGGGCTTATCTCTGCCAGATCTTATCACTATCCTTTTTAGTTTTGTTGAAACAGGGTCACCTAGTGTAGCATAGCTGGCCATAAATTTGTGATTCTGTTGATTCTGCCTCTAAAGTGCTAGGTTTACATTGAGTGCTACCACACCCCACTATTACCCCTTGCCTTCTGCCTTGTTTGCTCTCACTTTAGTGGGAATCGTGAAAGACAGAGACAGCACCAAATGTATTTTTATATTCTGTTACATACAAGATACTGAAAAAATATAGTCCTGTTAAACAGAAATGCAATGGTGATTGCTATCTAAGCCCCCGCATTGCCTTGTAAAGAGAAACCTTTTCCTTTGAGAGAAGCCTTCCCGCCAGCCTGGTTCTAGATCCGCATCCATACCAAATAAACACACAGGAGGCTATATTAATTATGAAGCTGTTGGCCTTGCTTGTTTCTTACTGGGTAGCCCTGACCTAAGTAATTACCCCATAATTGTTAATCTAAGTATTTCTCTTACCGGAGAATAGTTCCGGGCTTCCTACCCCATGGTGTTACATCTTGACTCTCTTATGTTTCTCCTTCCCAGAGTTCTCCTGGATTCCTAGTCCCACCTATCTTGATTCCCTATTGGCCAGCAGTGCTTTATTGACAAATGCACAGGACTTCCCCCAACATTGCCCCCTTCTATATTTTGTTCCAAGAGACAGCATTTGAGTTACGCATTTGTGCATGCAAAAACTGAACTCATTTAACTCTACATTGCACTGAAGTATTATTCCTTGTTTCTCAGTAAAAACATTCTAAACCATCCCTGGTCTACATAATAGCTGAGACCATCCCTCCATCCCTTAATTGAAGACAAAGCTGCTAAATTTCAAAGTTTTATTTACCACCTTGACTCTCTTCTCCACACTGGTAATTACATCTAAAGATATTAAGAACTAATTTCATCAACTGTATTTTCAACCAGTGTGACTGCCCTATCCCCCACCCCTGATTCCTCAGAGATTTATGCTCCCATACTATGAGCAAATTAATTTCATTCTTTCCTTCCCTAAGGCAAAATCCAAGAAAGTTTTCCTGGCTCATAAATTTTTCCTGCTGTTTGTAGTCAAGGGCAGAGTCTGGGTGTCATAATAGAAAGTGCTAATCTGTACACTGGCTGTACTGAGGCATGTAAAGTCAATTCATAACACTCAGTGACACTTTAATGAACTTAAATAAATCTTGCCAGACCTATTCAAATTGTATGCATGTGGAAGGATTTTGCTAGTAACTATTTTCAGAGTTTCAGATTACCCTCAGTCATCTGTTGAAGAACAAAAACATTTTCAAAGAAGTATGCCAGGCTTCTATCATCTGAAGTAGGAAATGATGGTTACAGAATGCTGATTCTTATTGTGAGTTAAGGGGACAGACAGCAGGTTTACCAGCTTCCTAATACGGGATGAAGCAGATTAATAGGTGACAGTGAGCAGCACTTCTCACAAATGAATAGTAATGGGAAAACTCCCTTTGGTTGTGAGTCAGGGACAATGAGATACTAAAAAGATTACATTGTAGGTCTGGGACACATCGCTACTCCTTTTGAAGAAATGCCTTCATGTACTGTTATCTCAGCCCATTTGTTCTTGCTTGCTTATCTTTAAGCTTGGGTTCAAGGTTTTCCCATCATTTATTCTTGCTCAAACGGGTTTTACTTAACAACACAATCACAGAGCTGGGGTTTTTACCATCTGAAGCCCTGGATTCAGTCCTGAATGCCAAACACACACACACACACACACACACACACACACACACACACACACACACAGAGAGAGAGAGAGAGAGAGAGAGAGAGACAGAGACAGCACAGAGACAGACAGACACAGAGACACAGAGTCAATGATGTCTCCTAAAAACTGGAGAAACAATTGTGGAAAATGTCTGTGGAACATAAATAAAGCTAAATGACATAGCATAATTCCACTTTATATTATTTAAAATGTTACTGAAGCTATGTAGGTTAGCCCACACCTGTAATTCCAGGTCTTTGGAAATGAAAACAAAAGGATCTGGAATTCAAGTCTAGGCTCAGTTGAATTCAAAGCCAGCTTTAGATTCGTGGGACTGTACAGAAAATAAGTCACAACAACTAAACCCTGGATACTGCACTCCTTTGCAAAGACTACACTAAAGAAACCACAGACAGCTGGGAATGCTGAGAGTCAGATTTTATAAATACCATTAATTGAGTGACTTACAACTATTTTTGCACAGCATTTTTTCTGACATGCAGTCTATGGATTACTGCATCAAAATTTTCTAGGGTTCCTGTTATCATTGCAGATCCATATAATCAACCCCATGACTACTATGGACTCAGAGTTTCAGGGGATGACACAAGAAGTCTACATGAACATATTCCTTAAAAGATGCTGCTGCATATTAAAGTTTCAGAACTCATTGTTTAGGAAGTATTTAAGGATACCATTCTCATTTGAGAGCATGCTTTTATGTAAAGGGGAAAAAAACATTGGTTTTTGTCTTGCTCAAGAAGGCCAAGCTTGGATGAAAGTCAGAAAGATAAAAACTGGATGAAAGTTATAATAGTAACTGATTCAAATTCAAGGAAGACATTTTAATGCATACACATGTATACATATATACATAAACATACATAACATATATATATATATATATGTATATAAGTGTGGGATACAACACAGTGGTTTAACATAGATTCAACAAACACAAGACCCAATATTTAACTACAGCACAAAAATAAATACATAATAATATCGAGACAACCAAAGTGTCTTAAAATTTTTCTTTGCAGTTTTCATAAAGAGAACATAGAAGGCTTCATGAAGAGAGATACAGTACGGATTCTAACATGATATGGGAGTTTAGTCCAACTGGTTTCTTGAAGTCTTCTTAGCATTTATATCTAACCAATTTATCCTCAAAATTTTCCATTGATAAATTGTTCCATAACTTTCAAACTTATGTTCTTGTTTAATCAATATTTTCTTTAATTAGCACACATTCCTATGTAACTATGCTGTGCGAAACTCTGTGAAAGTGACTGAGAAACAATGGTCAGCAGGTAACAATAGTGTTCCTGTCATCAGAGAATTCATAGTGCAATGAGGAAAATGGGCTAAGTACGACTGCAGAATGCTAGGAATTGTTGAGAAAATAGAAGGGAATACAGAGAGGGGCTGACCTAGCTAGACTTGGAGTCAGAGAAAGCTCTTGAGAAAGGAATTATCTACACTGGGAGCTAAAAAATTAGCAAGTGATAGCAGGACAAAAAGAGTGAGTTGCTTGAGCAAAGGCTCCAGACAAGCACACTCGTTCAAATAAACAAAGGAAGTTCCCAACAAATAGCCAGAAGGAAAGTGCTGGGACACACAAAATGAGGTCAAAATGGCAAAAAAAGTATGAAAAAAATCTCCCTTAGCCACGAAGACCAAAATAAAGAATTAGTTCATTTATTTTTGTGTGTGTGTATCTCTTTGTGTGTGTGTGTGTGTGTGTGTGTGTGTGTGAGAGAGAGAGAGAGAGAGAGAGAGAGAGAGAGAGAGATTATTGGAACTCACTATCCTCCTGCCTTAACCTTCCAAATATTGGCATTACACATGTATGGCACCACATTTGGTTCCTGTGAATGTTTTTGGGATGGTTTGTTGATTATTTTTTCAGACAAGGTCTCATTTTCCCCAGACAGACATCCAAATCACTATGTACAAATGTCAGTCTTAAACTCCTGATCATTCTGCCTCAACCTCCCAAGTGCTGGTATGGCATGTATGTACCACCGTGCCTGGTCTTCACTGAAGGTGTATAAGAAAATATAATCATCAAATTTTCAAATTCTAAAAACTGTGTATAGAAGGACATTAAAGATTGAGAGAAGAAAATTACCTGAAAAATATTGAAATGCTGTCATCAATAGAACTTAGTAACAGATTATGCATAACAGTCAATGGGAGCCAGAATGAAAACTGGATTTCAAGCTTATGATTCTAACAGAACCTTGTTATGTGGCCAAAGAGTCTAGCTTAAGAAAACAAATAGTTTTTTTCTGATAATTTCTCTGGTATATATAGCAGTCACTTGCTGCAACTTCCAGCAGTGCCTTGAAATCCTGTTTACTCTGCACATGCAGTGCTTATAATGCAATGAGGGCCCACAAACAGCGGCCATCTTGATCCTCATGACATTTTATATTTTTTATTCAATAATATCACCTTATCTCCAAATATTAATAGTTTTAGCAGAATAAATGTTGATTTATTATGGAAAAATGAGAATGAACTCCAAAAAGTGGGAGAGTGTCCAAGGGAAGAATACCCAGAAATGTTATTCCTAACATTCCAAAATTATACTGAAATTAAATGCTGAAAATAATAATTCAGTGTGGTAGCAAATACAAGAGTTTCAAAATTATGTTATTAAAATTAAAAAGGTAAAGAAATCAAATTTTAGTGGCTTTTAAATGATCTCACCACAAAAAAAGTGTAAGAATGAGGTAATTTATCTGAAAGAAACACCCAAGTCTGAACACCTCTTTCCAATCCCAACTCTAAAATAATTGAAAACTAACACTAACGGGTGTAAACTATCCTATAATATCAATAGTAGGGAGATAGGGCATGGAATTCTCAAAACTACTTCCTGCTGAGATGGGACAATGACAATCTCATGGGGACCTGTGAGAAGAAAAATGGTAGTGTAACAAAATCTTCAGTAGATCAGTCTCTCTTTGGCAGGAGATGCTTGATTGAAGTTCCTGATTGGAGTTCTAGTGTTGATTGAAGCTCTCATCTGAAGCTCTGGCCAGATTGTAGGAGGTGTGCTGTTTCAGTTCCTTGGTCTGGAGTTGTATCGATTGATGTAGTTCCAACCCAGTTTCATGATGGTGCGTGTCAGGTGGAGTCGATAATGTGGGGCAGTTCAGATGCCTCCAGTCGAATCAGGTGAAGTCAAGGAAGTGGATCCTCATTCTCTTTCAGAAGCAGTTGAAGATTGCTGTCAGGAAATCCCTTGTTCTCTGGAAAACTCAAATATTAATGTTAACAAAGAAATATTTTAATTTTTATATGTATGCATACCGGAAGAGGTGACAATAGGGAAGATAGTAAACAGGAAGGAAATTAGACTTTTCAGAAAAAGAAATCCACAGATAACAGTCCCTAATTTTATTTTCTTTCGTCTTATATCAATGGCTCTTTGATACAGTACAGAAATTCTGATTTTATTTAAATAGTATGCTTGAATTTAGATTGGGAGAGCCAATCCAACTCCAAAGCCAGCTTCAGTTAAATGAATGGGGACCAAAGTATATGAAGAACAAAGATAAAAGGGTATTATAAAAAATAATATAGACAGTTAGACTTTGATACCACACAGTGAGTTACTGTTTGTTTGATGGTTCTCAGGGTAGCTATTCATTCTTTTTCAGGAATCCATACGTCCAGTATTCTTTGCTGAGTTTACCCTTGAAGACAAAAAACAAAACACTTCTCTTTCCTTTTAGGAGGTCACTTTACCCACAGTAGAATATAATTTTGTAGAATAGCTGTTGTCTTTCCTCCTCCTGAGATATCTTCTGTTTTGATTGAATCTTAATTAATTTTGATGGAACCCAAAGTTTTTCTTCTCCTGTGGAAACAAAAGCATAACCCCTTCCCCAACATAACAAATATCCTGATTTCCAGACTGAGGTCGGAACATCCTTAAAATACACCGGTTGGTTCAGTTCAGAAGTCTTCTCTGTAGTCCAGTGTCTTTCTGCTGCAGTTTGTCCTTTTTCATCAGCATTAAGAAAATTCAACGTTAGTAAAGCATTATGTAACCTGTGTTTGGGGGTCTTTGTTCCTCCTGGCTGTTTATGAAGCATGTCTTTTAAGGTTCGGTTAGATCTTTCAATCAATGCTTGTCCTGTGGGATTGTAAGGTATACCAGTTACATGTTTTATATTATAATATTTGAAGAATTGTTCCAATTTACTGGAGACACATGCTGGAGCATTGTTAGTTTTTATTGTTTTAGGTATACCCATAACAGCCATGACCTCTAAGAGGTGTGTAATAACAGAAACAGTTTTTTCAGAGCTGAGGGCATAGCCCATTGGAAGCCTGAGAACATGTATATGGTATGGTGTACATATTTCAAACTGCCAAATTCTGGGAAGTGAAATACATCCATTTGCAAATGTTCATTTCTGTGAATACTTTTAGGATTACAACATGGTGTAACAGAGTTTGATTATAGAATGACAAGTGGGGCAAATTCTAACTATTTCTTTGGCTTGATGCCAGGTGATAGAAAAAATCCTTCTTTAAACCTTTGCTGTTAACATGGTGTTTCTTATGAAATTCTGAAGCTTCCAACACATTACCTATTAATAAACGATCAATTTCATCATTGCCTTGTGCCAGAGGACCTGGCAGACCTGTACAGGATCTGATGTGTGTTATATATATAAGATGAGTCCTGTTTATGATGGTTTCCTGTAATTGTAAAAACAATGAGGTTAATTCTCTACTATCAGGAACAAATTCTGCAGTCTCAATGTACAAGACAACTCTCTCTGTATACTGAGAATCCATGACTATATTGAGAGGCTCTGTAAAGTCTTTAAGTACCATGAGAATGGCATATAACTCTGTATTTTGTATGGAGTTGTAAGGGCTTTGAACTACTTTATTTATATTTCCTGATTTATACCCTGCCTTACCTGATTTGTTTGCATTCGTGTAGAAGGTAAGAACTCCTAAAATAGGTGTTTGCCCCATGATACGTGGAAGAATCCAAATTGTTTTCTTTATGAATTTCATTCTCTCTGTTTTGGAATAGTTGTTACTAATAGTTCCCAAAAAGTCACTGCAAGCTATTAGCCAATACTCATAAGAAGGAAATTTCCTCATTAGTTAAAGGTACAATAATTTCAGCTGGGTCTTTCCCAGTCAGTTGACGAAGCCTTAACTTACCTTTTAATATCAAATCAGAGATCTTTTGTATATATGTTTTCAATTTTTTATTCTGTATATGTGGCAGAAATACCCATTCTAGTATGATGCCTTCCCTCTGCATAAATATTCCTGAAGGGTATTCTCTAGATGGTAAAATAACCAGAATACAGTCCAGTGTTGGATCCACACGGTCCACATGTGCTTCTAATATTCTCTTTTCTACACATTCTAATTCTTTTTCAGCCTCAGCTGATAGTACTCTTGGGCTTTTTAGATCTTTATCTCATTTAAAAGCCATTTTCAGGTGTTTTAAATAATGCC